>NC_133062.1:3310000-3500000 GCF_048771995.1 Taeniopygia guttata
GCTGCTCTGTCCTCGGTGGTATCCTTTGCCACTCTCTTCCAGCTTGCATAATAGAGGGTCCATTGCCAGGTTAAATAAAAGGGGCGACATCGGGTCACCCTGCTTTACTCCAACCCGGATCTGGATTTTGTCTGTGTGTGTGTTCCTCTTTGTGGTGATATACGTACTGATGTTCTCGTACATATTGCTCACCAGACCGACAATGTGCGGATCCACCTCTCTTTGCTGCAAAGCATGAATGATGTGCTGGTGGCTTACGATGTCAGAAGCCTTGGCGATGTCCACGAATACAACACCCAGTGGTCTGTGTTCTCTTTTGGCCGACCAAATTATAGTTTGCAGGAGTTTTAAGTTTTCAGAGCATCCCGCTGCTCTGATAAAGCCTCTTTGCCTTGGGTTCAGGGGGCACGCTTTGCTCAGCCTAGCTGTTACAATCCTGCAGAACAGTCTCAGCAAGATGGAACCGATCGTGATAGGTCTCCAGTTATTAATGTCTTTCAAACGATCCGGCTTTGTTGATTTTGGAATTAAAACGGTTCTGCACCCCCTCACCATGTCCGGGATTTTACCAGTTGTTAACCATAAATTGAAAATCTCCATGGTCCGGGAAAACTCGGGATCCATCTTTACGACGTCCCCAAGAGTAATCCCGTCTGGACCGGGAGCCGAGCCTTTGCTCATTTCCTGCACATTTTTCTCAATTTCTTTAGCCGTAATTAATTCTCTGAAGGCAGTGTTGTCAGCCTTCCCGTAAGTTTTAAAGTCCCCAAGGCTTTTAAAGTTACCAGTTGTTTCCCATCTTGTTTTAAAAACCGAATAAATTTCACTGGGTGGTATGTCACAAGACAAGCACTCAATGTCATCTAAAATAATTTTAGCCAGTTTCCCTCTATCAAGATAAAATAAACGCTGGAACCGAAGATAATTACCTTTTTTGATTGCTCTGTCCTTCATCCACTTCTGAAAAGGTTTCTTTGGGCGTTCCTCCCGGGTCACCGTGTCCTTCTTACCTCGGGTTGCCGTTCTTATCTGGCTTATGGATTCCAGGCATCCGAAGCAGCTCTGCGCTGTCTGATTGATTACTAACTGTATATCCTGGCCTTCCCTTACCTGCTTGAATGCCCGGGGGAAGGTGTTAAGTGCCCCAGCTGATAAGCGTTCCTCTAGTGTCTTTTTATAGTAAGCCTGCAGCTGTCCTTCTGATTTTTGCTTGGTGGTTCTCTGCCGTCCGTTGCCCTTATCAGGGTGGTGTCTTATCTTGTCCATTGTTCTCCCTCTGGCAGCTGCCCTGCCTGGCAGAGGGCATCTCCCAGGTCCATTATCTCTGGCCTCTGCCTGGGCGTGGTGACTCATCTCAGGCTCCGTTCTCAAGCCCGCAGCTGCTCTCCTGGTGCGATGACACACTCCAGGCTCCTCACGTGTCTCCTCTGCTGGTTTTCTGGGCAGCAATCTCCTTTTATCACTAATCTGTTTAGCTGTTTTGGTGGTTATGTGCTCTGCAATAAGCTTATTAATATTTTTGTTTCCCTCGAACTGAGCCTCCAGTCTTATTAGTAATTCTTCCTCCTCCTTTGTCCAGCACCTTTTGTGAGCACCTCTATTTGATGTTTCTTTCTGTTGGGAAGCAACGATCCTTTCCTGATTTCTCACTGCCGGGTGTGCCAATCTCTTATGTTGTCCCAGGCCAATTTTGGTTGTAAAATCTCTGTTGCATACCTCACAGATCCACTCCCCAGCTGGGGCTTTCTCCGTCTCTGGACCCCTGCATTTTGGAAAATGACAAACAACACTGTGATAGTTACTATTTTCCTTTCCACATTTTGCACACCGAAAACAAACCCCCCTTTTCCCGTGTGACACTTTCAGATGTTCAATCCGATTCAACACAGAGTTTACCCGGGTACCACAGCAAGGACAAGGTGGATTTTTGTCAGGAACAGTCACCACCACTTTTTCCTCCCCAGTCTGTTCCCCATGTTTCCCAGACGTTGGAGGAGATGTTTTTGGCGCGTCCTCGCTCTCCTTCTCGCTGCTCCCCTCTTCAGGTACAAATGGTTCACTGTCTCATGGGAGGCTAGAATGTAAAGTTTCTCCCACACACGGTTGTGGTGCAAGTTGTTCATACACCTCAGGCAACCCGCTCAATCCCTCCCAATCCGCAGCAAAATGAACACACTCATACACATGCAAGTCCGATCTGTAGAACTCTAAGTTCACCAGCAAAGCCAAATCATTTTCTGCCAAATTGGGGGGAAATTTAGATGGTAAAAATTGAGCGACCAGGTCTACCTGGTCGTTTTTGGATAACAGGTCAACCCGGTGTTTAGGAAATAAAGACACCAGGTCAACCCGCTGGGACTTAGACGAGGGTCCTGGGTGGCTCCAGGACACCAGGTCTACCCAGTCGGAGCGGGAGGTCTGAGTGCCAACCGATACCCTCAGCAGGTGTACCGGTAGCCCCAGACCCCCCCCCCCAAAGTCGGATCCGGAATTTGCCAATGAATTGGGACCATGTTCGATGGCGAGAACGGAGTGGGTGGTCAGTCCACTTTCCAAACTCATTGCCCCTGCTGAAATCGGGGGGCCAAGTTTTGGGCAAGAAGCCATGGGGCTTTTTACCGAAGAATTTGTTTCACCGAGTTTGGGCAGGAGTTACGTTGGACTGGTGAGTCCCAATGGCTCTGTACCTGGGGCAGAGATCAACTTAGTCACCCTTCGAAGGGCTACCAGAGGGACCACGAGGAGGTACGATCTCTGCAGCGATGCCCAGTTGTAACTAGACCCTTAAGAGAGTCATAGTTACTCCCGCCGTTTACCCGCACTTCATTGAATTTCTTCACTTTGACATTCAGAGCACTGGGCAGAAATCACATCGCGTCAACACCCGCCGCGGACCTTCGCGATGCTTTATTTTAATTAAACAGTCGGATTCCCCTGGTCTGCACCAGTTCTAAGCCGGCTGCTAGGCGCCGGCCGAGGCAGGGCGTGCGGCGCGCGGCCGACCACCGCCGGCGGCGGCGGCGGCGGCCGCCGCTTGGGCGCCGGCCGCGGCAAGGCGGGGGGCGGGCGGAGGAGGGGGCGGGCGGTGCCCGCCGCAGCTGGGGCGATCCACGGGAAGGGCCCGGCGCGCGTCCAGAGTCGCCGCCGCGCGCGCGCCCCGGCGCCCGGGCGGGCCACGCGGAGCGCACTCACCTGCGCGCGGCGCCTCGTTCAGCCGCGGCGCGTGCCCAGCCCCGCTTCGCGCCCCAGCCCGACCGACCCAGCCCTTAGAGCCAATCCTTATCCCGAAGTTACGGATCCGGCTTGCCGACTTCCCTTACCTACATTGTTCCAACATGCTAGAGGCTGTTCACCTTGGAGACCTGCTGCAGATATGGGTACGGCCCGGCGCGAGACTTACACCCTCTCCCCCGGATTTTCACGGGCCAGCGAGAGCTCACCGGACGCTGCTGGAACCACGACGCTTTCCAAGGCGCGGGCCCCTCTCTCGGGGCGGACCCATTCCAGGGCGCCCGGCCCTTCACAAAGAAAAGAGAACTCTCCCCGGGGCTCCCGCCGGCTTCTCCGGGATCGGTTCCGTCACCGCACTGGGCGCCTCACGGCGCCCGTCTCCGCCACTCCAGATTCGGGGATCTGAACCCGACTCCCTTTCGATCGGCTGAGGGCAACGGAGGCCATCGCCCGCCCCTTCGGAACGGCGCTCGCCTATCGCTTAGGACCGACTGACCCATGTTCAACTGCTGTTCACATGGAACCCTGCTCCACTTCGGCCTTCAAAGCTCTTGTTTGAATATTTGCTACTACCACCAAGATCTGCACCTGCGGCGGCTCCACCCGGGCCCGCGCCCCAGGCTTCGAGGCGCACCGCAGCGGCCCTCCTACTTGTCGCGGCCTAGTGATTTATTAAAATATGGATATTGATCTAGTATCGATATCCAACTGTGACGGATAAAAACTCTCTAACAGTTTAAAGTTAGAAAGTGTATGTTTATTCGACGCTGGGCAGCGTGCGGGATAGCTCCCAAATACACACCGCACCTTCCAGGTGATTACAGAGTCTTTTTATCCATACAAGTATTGAATACACAAAATACAAATGCATATTCATCATTTTGGTACATCCCATTCCCCGCTTCGTATACTAATCACTCCAAAAGCTATTAAGCATGCGTGGTTTGTCCCTTGAAATGGGTCGGTGGTCCCTTTTATGGGGAGGGGTCCCAAAATGAGGAAGTCAATGAAGTCTTCCTCGTTCTGACCTTTCTACCTTTTCAATGCAAGTATGACAAATGAACTCTTGGTAGAACTCCCATTCCTTGTCTTCAATTGGTTTCAGAACAGAGGAGGCCTACAATTGTCTTATGTTCCTAAAAGCTATTTATCAGTTTCTATATTCTTCATTATAAACCCAGCTAACCAAACATTGTGCTGACAAGCAATTAATTATTAGTTAACTACTAACTCCTAACTTCATCAAGGCCTACTCATTTATTATTCTTATTTTAATTAACTCTAGTAAGGCTTATTTCTAACTAAAATCTTAGCTCCTCAAAATCTCTAAATGCCTTAAAGTTTACGTTTCATTCCCCACTTCTTCTTTGGAATGAGTAAATTCTTTTACTCAATATATAGACCTTTCTTCATCTGCCCAAGACATGTGTCTAGTTTCTTTCAAAAGTAAGCCATATGCTTTTGATAGTGAAGTTAGGGCTGTCATTCGTCGTATCATTTTCCAATTCCAAACAAGTATTACAACAGACAAAATCAAGTTTATACTAACTAAAATAAGCAACACAATAATAGGATGAATTAAAGTATTAAGTATGCTGGTTGCTGTTGGTGACCATCCAAAAAGCACATCCCACCAATGATGAGACAAGTGTTCTTCAAATAGTTTAAAAACTCCTTTGATGGTCTCTGTGTCATGGTGTATAGTAATTAAAGTCTTTTTCCCTGCATCTCTAATTGTAAAGACGTTTATTTGTATTCCACGGACAGATACAAGCGCGATCTCTGTGGTTGCTCTTGGGGGATGAAGTTTATTCAGGATGCGGAAAGGCCCTGCCTCGAGCTGCTAGACACAGCACGTGGTTGGGCCTAAGGTGATGGGGGAGGGGAGAGACAAAGAGGGGAGCAGGGACTCCCAGAGGACGCTCCAGGAGGAGAGGGGAAGATCCAAGAGGGCGTCCGGCCCCCCGGAGACCCATTGTCAAGGGGCACTCCAGGGTGGGCTGGAACAGGACCTTGGCCAATGGGGTCACAGGCACCTGATGGTTCAGGGGGGGTTACAGATGTGGGGTGAACCATACATTCTGGGGGGTGAGATGGAACAGTCCATTTGGCTTTTGGACCCCGCTGTAGGTGAGGGTGATTGTCCAGCCAGTAGGGGGCGTTATATTCGTCCTGGCTGTACTATTGTGGTTCTTGATCATATTTATCTACCCTTCCCAACATCTCCCCTGTTTTCACTGAACCATTTGAAATACTAAATATTGACTTAACAACTATTTTTTGCACACTTGGAGGTGTACAGGGTATTGTTACTAGAACTATACTTATTACTACTGAAACAGTTAAGCTTATTTTACAGAGTTCCTTTAGCTAAGGTGCAAGGCTCCAACCATTAAGTAAATTGTGTAGCTGAGATGGCCTTATTGTTATCAAATCACTGATTATAGTAGGGGAGGCATTGTCAGAATTTTTTGGAAAAGGTCTTATAATTAAATGGGTTGAAAAAGGTTTGTTAGGGTTTGTGTTAGATATATAGGTGGTCTTAGATCTTGCAGGCTTGGCTAAAGCTACTCGGGCATTTGTCCTTGGTTGAATTACAAGTAAAACTTCAATACAAAAACTGAAACAGAAGAACAAAAGCAACATGCACGCATATAAACGATAAAAAGTCCATTTTTCTCTCGCTGGTGCAGCGTGGTTCAGGTCTGGGTGCTGGCTTCTTGGCTTGCACTTGCAGAAGTACTGTCTGGTGTGGGGGTGCCAGCGGATTTCGGTGCCTGGTAAGGCTTCACATTCTTTCCTGGGACCAACTTAAGTCGTCCACCTGTGGAAACACAAGAAAAACCTTTTCCCCACGTTAGAAGACTGTTTGGACCTTGTATATGTCCTGAATCTAAGATTTTGAGTAAAGCTGGGGGGTGCCCTTTTATTTTTACTTTTTTGGTGTTCAGGAAATGTCTATAAATTGGGAGGCGAGGCTCTCCTGCAGAGCTACTTAGAAAATTGTGAACATATAGAGCCTTATTCAACCTCTTTTGAGGTGTAGCCTGATCTACTCCCCCTTTCTTTAGATTTAAGATGCGTTTTAGGGTTTGGCGTGTTTTTTCTATGGTACTTTTTAACAATGGTGTAAAATAGGAAAAGGAGATACCACTGTCCTTGAGTACTGGTAGGACTTCTTTCACCTCCTGAGAGGGGACAGCTGTTCGCTGGCTGAATACGACTTGCATGGCTTGGGGATGCAGATTATCTTCTTTGCGGTTATCACGTTTGATTTCAGGGCAGTTTGTCAGTTGAAGATTGTTAGCACTTTGCTGAGAATTTGGTGAGATTTGGATAGAAAGGTTAGGGTTTGCAGGGGTAACATAGTTCTCTGTCTGTCCTTTGTCTGTCGAAGCTGCAGTCACATTGTTGCATTCACATTGTGGATGCATAGTGTCTCCGTCAGGGTGTGGTGAGGAGCTGCTAGTGTGGGAGGCAGGGGCTGCTGCCAGCTGAGGCAGAGGAGCAGGAGGGGTGGAGCTAGTGGGCAGCAGCACCTGTGGGGAACTGGGATTTGTGGAAGGATTTCCTGTAGCTGTGGCATTGGGTGCTGCGGCAGTCTGAAGATCCGGCGGAGGGAGGGATGCGGAGGGATATGGTGATGGGTTTGGGAAACCAGGAAGTGGTGCCGGCGGCGGGGGGTTCCGGGGCTCTGTAGCCAGAGGCAGGGGCTGCGGCGCCGCGGTGGGGTGGGGGGGTGGGGACGCCGGGTTTGCGTCTGCCAGGGGGGCCGGCCGCGAGTGCAGGAGGCGGGCGGGCAGCGGGGGTACGGCGCTGGGTGCCGGGGTGTCTCTGGGAAACGCGGGCGGTGCAGCGTTCGCGGCCGCGGGGGCGGGGTCAGGGCCGCGCGGAAGGGAGGGCATGGCCGCGGGAGTGGGGGCTGCCCAGCTCAGGGCCGGCGCCTGACCGGCATGGTCGCCGGACCAGGGGGCTTCCGGGCGGGTCGGTTGGGCGGCCGTGGAGGCGAGCGTCTGCAGCGCTTGCAAAATCGCAGCTGACTTTTGAGATTGTGCTTGCAAAATAGCCATTGACTGGGTTTGTGCTTGCAAAATGGCTGTTGTTTGATTTTGTAAAAGTTCGGCTATAGTAGCCATCATAGCCGGGACAGGCAATGCTGGGGGGGCGGGCGGGGGGGAGGCGGGGCCCGCGGAGTGGTTAGGGGGGGAGGAGGTGGCCGCAAGGGCGGGTTCTGGGTTGCGGGTGAGGGGGGGGGCGGCTGCGGCAGGGAGCGCCGCTCGCTCAGAAACCGGCGAGTCGCTAGCCGCCTCGCCGGCATTGTCACCGCAGCGCGGGGTGGGGGTGCAGTCCGGCGGGGATTGTTGAGCCACGGCGGGGAGCGGTTTGGCTGCTATCTGCGGCTTTTGAGAAGCGCAGATTCCTGCCACCACTCTATAAGCAGGGAGCAATTCGCAAGCATAGGGGTCCCGCCGTGAAATGTCGTTAAACAGTGTATGTCCCACGGACTCCCAAAAGTCTCCACAAAACACAGCAGAACGCTCGGCATATGGGAACTTAAGTAAGATCCATTCTAGGAGTTTTCGTAGCTCTTTTTTAGGCAAATTACTATTATGGCTACGTAATAAGTGGTTAAGTTGCTTATAGAGATCTCTATCAGCTGCAGAGTGGGACTGTCCCATTTTTAAACCAGTGTGGCTCACCTCGGTGTCGCAGGAGCGGGATCCTCTGTCAGGGTCCGACGTTTACTGCAGTCGGTGCTGAGGTCACCGCGGGGTTTCTCCAGAGCTTCAGCGCGGGCAGTGCTAAGCAGTGCTCGCCTGTGCTTTGTGTACGTGGCCACGTGGCGCGGCAAGTCTCGTCACAAAGCCTTGGGTCGCCGCGGAATCGCGGCGATCTCTTGTGCTGGGAGAATAATGGCCAGAAGTCGTATAAGGGCTCAAATAGCTCGCTACTATGTAACGAGTCGCTGAGCTGTACGATGGCTTCGTGACTTTTTAAAGAGCTCCGGTTCGTTACTGCCTAGCAGCAGAATGCCGTGCTCGCAACAACGATGGCGAGGAAATACCTGGTTATATAGTTAGTGTCCATGGAAAGGTGTCCTACAGGTAGAAAAGCTGGAAAGCATCCAGACGGGTGCAGTTGCAGGTCACCGTGGGTTCGTATTCGAGGTGGGCGCCAGTCTGTATCGACGTGTATTTGTATTCCACGGACAGATTCAGGCGAGATCTCTGTGGTTGCTCTTGAAGGGTGAAGTTTATTCAGGACGCAGAGAGGCTCTGCCTCGAGCTGCCAGACACAGCACGTGGCTGGGCCTCGGGTGATGGGGGAGGGGAGAGACAGAGAGGGGAGCAGGGACTCCCGGAGGACTCTCCAGGAGGGGAAGGGAAGATCCAAGAGGGCGTCCAGCCCCCTGGAGACCCCTTATCAAGGGGGGCTCCAGGGTGGGCTGGAACAGGACCTGGGCCAATGGGGTCACAGGCACCTGATGGTTCAGGGGAGGGTTACAGATGTGGGGTGAACCATACATTCTGGGGGGTGACATGGGAGAATCCATTCGGCTTTTGGACCCCGTTGTAGGTGAGGGTAATTGTCCAGCCAGTAGGGGGCGTTATATTCGTCCTGGCTGTACCATTGTGGTTCTTAATCATATTTATCTACCCTCCCCAACAGGAAGAGATTCTCAAGGAACTCTCACTTGACCCGACACCAAGGGAGGCACCGGTAAGGGAAGCCCTGCGAGTGCCCCGAGTGCGAGAAGAGCTAAACTCCATCCCCCACTGGAGGACCCACATTGGGCACAGCCCTGGTGACCCACATTCCCTGTCATCCATGTTGGGAACACACCTGGCTGCTTCTCCTTTCATGTTGACCTTCATTTTTTTCTCTTCTCAATCTCTCTGTGCTCCAAGAGCCAAGAGGGATCGATCTTTCACCTTAAATCCACTCACATCCCACTGAAAACAACTGAATTTTAACCCACAGAGCCTTAATCCCACCTCAAATTCCTTCTGTCCACCACAAAAAAAAAAACTTAATCCCACACCAAACACTCTTGATTCCACAGCTGCCAGGGTGAGATGGGTTTGGGAGGAGATCGGGAGAAGTGGGATCCCAATTTGGAGCAGTGAGATGGGGATTGTGTGGGGCTGGGTGGCTGGGATGTATTTGATAGCAAATAAAACTTTCAGACTTAGTGATTTCTTTGCTGTTCATTCCCAGTCAGTGGCAGTTCTGTTTTTCAGGGCACCACCTTCTCAGCTGATTGTATTTGTGTCCTCCTTTCCCTCCCACCTCTCTTTGCCTGCTCTGTTTCTCTCTCCGTGTCTCCCTTGACCCAGGGGACCTCCAAAGACCCTCCCCCAATTTAATTTCCTCAGGGACCACCAAAGATCCTCCCCCGATTTAATTGACCCCTCCCCTAATTTAATTGCCCCCTCTGCCCCCAATGACCCACCCCTGATTTTTAAATTATTTTATTTCCCAACTATTATTTTATTTCTTAGTTCAGGAGCTGAAGTTATGGAGGCCAGCAGTGAAATGTCTCTGTAGGATTTTGCTCCACTTGGCTTTCAGCCCCTTCTCAAGAGCTTTGCCTTCGAGGGCAAAGGGAATGTCTTTTCCTGGCTGGGAGCTGAAATTCCAGACCTCTGGAATGTGTGCAGGGCCATATAGACTGGGATCAACTAGAGATTGGGATCAAATATGCACTGAGATCCTGTGGTCTAGGATCAACTAAGGACTGGGATAAATTAGGGACTGGGGCCCTACAGACTGGAATGAACAGAACTGGGATCAAATACGGGCAAGGATCAAACATGGACTGGGATCCTATGGACTGGTATCAACAAGGGACTTGGATAAAATAGGGACTGGGATCCTACAGACTGGGATCAAATTGGGACTGAGATCATATGGACTTGGATCAACTGGAGACCTGGATCAACTATGGACTGTGTTCAAATAGAGACTGGGATCAGATGTGGATTGGGATCCTATGGACTGGGATCAAATATAGACTGGGATAAAATTGGGACTGGGGTCATATGGCCTGGGATCATATGTGTTGGGGAAGATCAAATAGGAAAGCCTTATAAATATGACTGCCTGGCAAAAGGTTTAGAAAATACAGAGACTGAGATGGTAACAAGTTGTGACATACCAAACCGTAGTCACTGCACAAGTAGAACACAATCGTACAGCCAGGATGAAGACAATCCCCCCTTCTGGTTGAACAATGCCCTTACCTACAGGTAGGTCCAAGGGTCAAATGGACCGTTGGATCTCACCCCAATGTATGGTTCATCCCACACCTGTAACCCTCCCCTGAAGCATCAGGAGTCTGTGACCCCATTGGCCTGAGTCTTGTTCCAGCCCACCTTGAAGCCCCTGACAAGGAGTGCCTGAGGAGCCAGACGCTCTCTTGGAACTTCCCTTCTCTTGGAACTGCCCCTCTCCTGGAACATCCTCTTGGGATCCTCTCTTATCTCCCTCTACCCCTTGCCTCTCCCTTCCCCCACGCCCTCGGGCCTGCCACTGGTCAGGTCTGGTGACTCCAAGCAGGGCCTTTCACCCTCTCTAATAAACCAGATATTCTAAGGGCAGCCTTCAGAGGTCTCTCATCTCCATCCACCCAAACCATCCTGGAGTCCAGCGTCCTCAGAATATGGACTGGGATCAACTAGGGACTGGGATCAACTAGGGACTGGGATCAAATATAGTCTGGGATAAAATAGGGACTGGGATCAAATATGAACTGGGATCAAATATAGTCTGGGATAAAATAGGAACTGGGATCAAGTATGGACTGGGATCAAATAGGGACGGGGATCAACTAGAGATTGGGATCAAATATGGAACCAGGATCCTATGGACTGGGACAAACTGGACTGGGATTATATGGAATTGAGATCCTATGGAACAGCATAAACTTTCTAACATGACACATATAATATTCATTGTAACACTTGCGAAAAGCCAATTATAAATATGCATTTGTCACAATCTCTCCTCTTATTCTTTATACATCATTTGGCTTGAGCAATATTTCTTATCCTCTTGCATTCTTTGGACTCTGTTGGTAATCAAATAAAACATGGGATTAAACAAAGAAGAAATATCAAAACACTTGTAACACATAAAAGGAAGAATCCTAATTTCTTCCACCATCCCATTCTCAATACATTACCCCACCTGTTAGTTTTTAACATTATTTTCCCTTTGGTTTTTTTTGGACTGATACCAGGGTCATAATTTTTTTCTGATATCCTTTGTTTTTTCCGGGATGACGCCCTCATTGCCATCTATTTTCAACAATCTGTACACCCCATTCTTTAGCCAATAAATAGCGCAAAGCCAACCTATTTTAATACACTGCAGTTATAGTTTGGCTTTGCTGACTCAATATTAATTCCAGTGCCTGAGCAGCTTTGTTTGTTATCTCCTCTATAACTGCTTGGAGTCCTATAATGCGATGCAGTATATAATTTGGGGTTAATACAGAGCTAGATTGCTATGCTGGTTTCACCTTTTTGTTTACTAATTGTCTCTTTACTGAATCTTGGACTATATTTCTAAGATCAAATGTAAAACAAATCCATCTCTCTCCTTTTGGACATTCCATGCCCCAAGTATTACAACTTTTTCCCAAGTTCCTTGTAATCCAATATTTTTAGCCATGTTGCCTGCAGGTACTCAGTTTGGGTGGGTCTGTGGCTGTTGACATGGGTGTGTGTAACAAAAAGGAACTTTGGTTCCTTTCTGTGTAATACTTTCTCTAGCATTTGGGACATGATCTTGCTGGTATCTCAGAAGGGAAAAGACAACAAATGAGAGACAGAAACAGGAATGACAGAGGTCTGGCATGGCTTATACCCCCACCTCCCCTGCCTGTGGGGTTGCTTCCCACAGCAGGTACGTGTGATCTCGGTGGTGAGTACAGTGCTCAGTCCAGGCTTGCCCTCTGTTTCCCTTGTCACTCCTTTTTACTCATTTTTTTAGGCAAGTCCTTTTCTTGGCTCTTTTAGACACTCCTTAACTGTGGCTTCCCACCGTTCCTCAGGTATCTCTCACTCAACAGGCACTAATAATTCCCATCCACAAAACAAAGTTATTACTTCAGTTATTTTGGGTTCTATCTGCATAGGGAATTGATTCAGTACTGATACCTCTTGCAACAAGAACATAGATTTTGTGAGCTACAAGGCAAATTATTCTCATAATTTAAACATTCACTTGTAACCCAGCTAGCGTGTCCAGTATTGGGATGAATCAAATAAAGTAGACAGTGTAGTACTGATGGCAATTTCCCTTCTTCCCTGTACAAGGCACAGGCTGAGGCCAGGCTATAAGAACTCTTTGACTGAAACACTCCCGACCCTCCTGTTTGAAGTGGCAGTGTTCCTCTGCCAAGGAGGTGTCGGAGGCGTCTCAGGGTTTATTCAGGCAGGGCTTAGAACCAGTGATGCAAGCTTTGCCTTATTTCTCAGTGAGGTGTTGTTCTTTGTACCTGCCTTGGATCATTTGGGTCTTCCCAAACCATTACCACCCAGTCCTGGTTGGAAGTCAATTTGGTATCACCCGGTTTAGATGTGATAGTCCATTCCTCAAGTTTCTTCACAAGTCCTTTGGTTTTGCTGGCATGAATTCACCCTCTTTCCGTGGTTTGGATTGCTGCTTCAGTGGTACCTGGAAAGGATTTCTTAATAACACAGTGTTAAAAGAAAAACAATACTGCATGAACTTTTACCATTAGTTTTCTTTAAAACTTTCTGAGTTTAACTAAACTCTTTTTCTACAGCCACTTCTTCTTCTTGTATCCAGCTGTGTTCATAGCTGCAGAGACCAATTCTTCTTCCTGTGAGCTATAATTAGTTAAATAAAAAAGACCAGGCCAATTTTAACATAAGATGTATCACATCTCTTGCCTTTTACTTTTTGGGTAACGTTTAACTGTTTTAGTCTTACAGACTTTTAGTCTTCAGAACAAAAGCCTTCTCTTCTTAACAACAGTAATCAGAAAGAAAAAAGAAATCTTGCTTAAGACAATAAACTACTTTGTGAGAGTCACTATCTCTGCCTTGATCTTATCTCTACTGGTGGTCCTGTTCACAGCCTTGGGTTTAACTCTGTCCTTCCCCACTTCCCCCCCTCCTTGTTGTCACTCTGCCTAGCAGGAATGGGGGAGAACTTACAGATAGCTGTGGCTGAGGGGACCTTGGGGGTGTATTTCGCTGTCCCCTTCGCTCTCTTTCTCTCTCTCTCTCCCTTTCTCTCTCTTTCTCTTTCTTTTTCTCTCTTCACATTTCAGCAGCCACATTCACATATCAGTCCACTTTCTAACATTAATTCTACATCCTGGAGAGGTGAGTCTGCCAATCACCTCTGCCTCCTTTTTCAACTTCCTTACAAAGTAAATTACTTTTGTTATGCGTGTTCTGCAGGCCTGTAATTCACTGCACCCTCCACCAAGGCTACCAGCCACTCACAGCTGACAGTGCAAAAATAAAGACTTGGTTTGCTATCACAATTTTTCCATTCACAAGCTTGAAAAGGTTGCAGGAACAAAGTAAACAACAACTTACTTCCAAAGTGACCCTGCCTGCACCAAAACAAATTTAAGGCAATGCTAGTTAGTGCAATGCAATTTGCAACGAAGCCAAGGTTTGATTTGGGAAGGGCATCTGAGGACACAGAGCATGAGTTTTACAAATCTGTATTTTGAAGAGGGAATGGACAAAATATTAATAGAGTTGAGGGCAGGGGGAGGACAGCAAGTGAGGAATTTTTCTCTGCAATACTCTCTTTTTGACTGCCAGGAAACACTCTAACACTCTCTCCAAGGAGATAAAGAAAAGCTCATAAAAAACAATCTACATTACATATACTACCATTCATCTACATTTACTCACTTTTATTTTTCACTAACTCTCACATACAACAACAAGATACTTTTTACTTTCAAACAGTCTACATTACATATCTACACCCTGAGTGCTCTTGGAATGTTAATCCCTCAACCCAGCAGGTTTGAATCCTGGATGCTCTTGGGCACTCTTATCCCTCAATCCGGCACTCCACGGGGTTCCTCTTCTTCCTAAGATCCAGTCCCAGTTTCTCTGGGAGGGATTCTCTCTTTTTTTATCACTCGCTTGGTCTCTTTACTGGCCGTTTTTCACATGAAAAAGACGAAAAGCAGCATGAGAGACTACAGCAATCATTTGGCAAGTCTGGGATACCCAGCAGCTTCTGTCACACACATTCATTCCCCCCTTATCTGCCCCATCCCAACAAATACTCACCTATCCTTTGTCCTTGGGTCTTGATGTACACTTTAGTCTTGGGGCTAATTACTGCGGGTTTAGGGAATGCTTTCCCTTTTCTTTGTTTTATTGTCTCCTTTTGCCCATAGATCATAACCTGTGTCTGGTCACACACCAGGGGAACAGAGCGAGGCTGCCTAAATAGGGCAGGACCCGTCTTCCTCACCCTGACTCTCCAAGGCCCCGGCAGAGAGGTGTTAAAAACCATCCTACCATAATTGTGAAAAACGCCAATCACTTGGCTGTTAAATTTTTAATAATAATAACATGGTTATTAAAATAGTAATACAATTAGAATAATAAAAATTTAGAGTTAGGACAATTACAAGACAATAAAAAGCAAAGAATTAAGGATGTCCAGATGCTCTGGGGCACTTAAGCCACAACAAGCATACCTTGTGAACAAAGGAATCACCCTTAAAACTACACTATTGCATATTCATATATCCTTCATGGTTATGCATACATTCTATTTAAAACAAGAAACTCTGTCTGTTATATGCCAACTGTTTCCTTTAATCCCCATGGCGTCTTCGAGTCTGAGCAAGGCCTGAAGAAA
Source organism: Taeniopygia guttata (assembly GCF_048771995.1). Taxonomy (NCBI): domain Eukaryota; kingdom Metazoa; phylum Chordata; class Aves; order Passeriformes; family Estrildidae; genus Taeniopygia; species Taeniopygia guttata. The sequence goes on from NC_133062.1 coordinate 3,325,109, forward strand.
TTAGATTCTTCTGACAAGAAAACCATAAATTCCTCTTCTTTGGAAGATTTAGGTGTTCTGTGATGGTTATGTCAAAGCGAGTATGTCATTCCTTAAAAGAAAACCCAGATACATAGTTTCTATTTTAACTACTAAAGCTTCAATTTAACTACACAACTACATTTACAGTACTATTAAAATGTTAATACAGCACTACTATTCAAACTAACATATGTGCATTTTTCACCTTGGGCGTCTGGTGGAGTATCCCCGGAAAGTGCCCATCTCTGCAGGGAGCCACGTGTTTTCAATTGTAAATTAGGTCTTTCTTTCTCTGTCATCTGTGGTTTCCAGTCTTTCCCGGCTGGGTCTTCAGGTCTTTTAAAACGTTAAGAATCTTTTTCTACTAGCACAACTGACTTGATGTATATTTTACATAATCACGAATTATTCCATAATTTATATTACAATGGGGCTGCACAGATCCCCCTGCAGATCCGTGGGGATGCAGAGATCCCCCTGCAGGTCCGTGGCGGTGCAGAGATCCCCCGGCAGGTCCGTGGAGATGCAGAGATCCCCCCGCAGGTCCATGGGGATGCAGAGATCCCCCTGCAGGTCCATGGGGATGCAGAGATCCCCCTGCGGGTCCGTGGGGATGCAGAGATCCCCCTGCGGGTCCGTGGGGATGCAGAGATCCCCCTGCAGGTCCGTGGGGATGCAGAGATCCCCCTGCAGCCCCTGGAGGAGCCAGGCTGGAGCTCGGGGATGCCTGAGAGGAGGCTGTGACCCCGTGGGCAGAGGGGCCCCGCTGGAGCAGCCTGGCCTGGCAGGACCGAGCCCGTGGCACAGTGACCCACGCTGCAGCACTTGGAGGGGGCTGTGCCCCAGGGGATGGACTCGGCTCTGAGAAGTTCCTGGAGAAGTCTCGGCTGGGAGAGAGCGCAGGGTGCAGCAGGGAACGACTCCTGTCCCTGAGCAGAGGGAGAAGCCGCGGGGGATGAGCTGAGCACGGCCCCATTCCCTGTCTCCTGCCCTGCCGGGGGAGGAGGTGCAGCTGGGAGCAGGGAGGCGTGGGGAAAGCTGCATTTAAGGCTCTGCACTGACTTCTCCTCATCCTGCTCTGAGTCTTTGCAGTTTTCTGCCAGAAATCTCTCCCCTCCCCCGCTCACCCACAGGGCTTTGGGCAGGTTTCCCTTTTTGGGGGAAATGAAAGCGAAGCACCGATGCACTAATGAGGGGCAGGAGAAGGGAGGCTCCCGGGCTTCCCGCAGAGCCGGAGGCACGGAAGGCGCAGGGCCGGGAAAGCCGTGGCGGGAGGTGCGGAGAAGTTTGTTTGTGTGGGCAGCTCAATCCCGCCTCGGGCCCGGGCCCGTCCCGGGGCTGTTGCTCATCTCCGGCTTTGCCCTCACGCAGCGCGGGGGGCCCTGAGAGCGCGGGGCGAGTCTGGGCCGTGTGCAGAGCCCGCCCCCAGCTCGCTGCCATTGGCCGCTGGTGCCGTCAGTCGCGGTTGCGGCGCGCTGATTGGTGGGAGCGGGGCGCAGCACGGCCCCGGCGGCGGGCTGAGGGCGGCCGTGGGCGGGCAGCGGCGCCATTGGCGCCAGGAGCGTCTGTGCGGGCCCGGGAGCGGCGGCAGCGGCCGGAGCGCGGTGAGGCGGCGTCGGCGGAGCTCGGAGGCGGCCCCGGCGCAGGTGGGAGCCGCGCTGGGTTCTGCGGGGGCTCGGGGCTGGCTGCGGGCGGAGGGGGCGGCAGGGGGCTGCGGCGGGTCGGTGGTGCCGTGTCCGGCCCGTGCTGGCCCCGGGCTGAGGGCGCGGCGGGAGCGGCTGCCCGCGGTCTCCTTCCCGCCGGGGCCTGGGCAGGAGCCGCTGCCGGAGCAGCGCTGGCTCGGCCCGGCTGCTGTGGGTAGGACAGAGGGGGCTGCCCCGCGGCCGGGAGCGTGCGGGGAAATTCCCGTCGCCGGAGGTTTCTGTGGCCGGAGGAGAGCGAGGAGTCCTGTAAAAGTGACTTTATTGCCGAGCAGGGGGAGAAGCCGCGGGGCATTTGCCGTGCGCTCTCTGCCATGGTTGTAGTCCGCAGCCTCCTTTTTATCCTCATTTTCCCGGCCGCATCTCCCTCTGCCTTTGCCCACGGGCTGAGGTCCTTGGAAGGTTCAGACTTCCCGATGCGCCTGCTGCCTGTCCTCGTTAATATGCACCCTCCTTTTGTATACCAGCCGATATTCATGGCTCTGTTAAGCCTTTGTTCTCCTGGAAGTTCGGGAATTTAGCGTGACTTTGAGAAATTGTGTGGCTCAATTTGTGAAATTTATTGGAACTGATGGTTTCCCCCGTTACTTCCTTATCTACAGGTCCCTGGCCCTATCACCAGGCAGATTCACTCATTGACTCTGTTTTGTTCTTCCCGGGTCCTCTTTGGTTTTGGGATTATTCTCGGTGCCCTCATTCCCTGTCCTTTTGTAGCCCTTTGTGGATCAGGAGGCCTGGCTGCCACCTGCATCCCCTGGCTCAGCTGCTGAATGAGCTGCAATGCCAAGGTGTGGAGCATGGTAAAAAGATGAGAGTTGCTGCAGCACAGGAGAGGAGAAGCAGCATTTGTTTAACCCCTGGTGTGCCGGGGAGCCACGAAAGCGTATCCCATTCCCATCCTTTCCATGTTTGGACCAATACATAAACTGCTCTCCTTTTTCCTTTGTTATCTTTCTCAGCACTTTTCCCTTGTCATCTCTTTGCCCACAGCAGTTTGAGCCATTTAGTTTTGCACAAACTCCCTTTTTTTCTGCTCACAGATAATCTGATCTCATCCCGTGGTGAAATGTTGTGTTCCTCTTTCAGTGGATTGGTCGGCAGGAAGGTCAGGAGCTGGAGCTGTCTGGTTGGTTCTTCTTTTGAGGACAGCTTTTAATCTAATGATGCCATTGAAATGATAATTGGGTTCTCTGCTTCCTGATATGAATTGGTTTGGGTTCCCAGGGGCTGGTCCATGGTGTTGAAGAATTTTTTCTGGTGGCCCTTCATCTTTTTCCCATTTCTGGGTGCTCCCTGCAGCCGGGGCTGCATCAATTGGCCGCATTTTTCTAATTACATCATCAAATACTTGAATTCCAACTAATTTCCCTGGACTTGTTCTAGCAAAAGCCCCAGTGCTCTGATACACCCTGTACAGCACAGACAGTGGCAGCAGATGTTGGAGTGGGCAGGGGGATGATCTCCCCCTTATTTTAGTGAAGTTTTCACAACATTCTCCATTTGCTGTTTCTCTTTGCAGCCTCAGCCATTTCTGTTTCAGAGTCAGATCCTCACCATGGGCTTTGCCTTCAGCTGTGCAGATTCCATCTGTGCAAGCAGGCAGAGCTTGGGGTGAGGGGCAGAGGGAATCAGCCAATTCCTGCCCCAGGCAAGAAGAGCCAGGTACATTGTCCCCACTCTGCCCCATCAGAGTTAATTTGCATTTCTAAAGCTCCTCTCCTGGGTGCCTGGAATGCAGCTTCTCTTCCAGAGCAGCTTCAGCAGCCTCACATGTGCCCTGCTACAACCTGCTGCATTTTTTCCCCTTCAAATCCTCTGTTTAATGTTTATGAGTTAAAAGGGCACCTTTAAATCTCTTCTAGTTTTGCAAAATGCAGCCCAAAGGTGAATGTCAAAATACCCTGACCAAAATTTTGGCATCGCTAAAAGCGAAACAAAAACACACAAAAAAGTTCCAAGGCCAATAATTTTTTTCTCCTTCTTCTTCAGAGTAAAAACCAATTCTTACTTCCCTGACCAAACCTAACCAGCGATATAGAAGTAGGATTATTTTTAAAAATATGCTCATGCTATATACTTTGCACTGAAGCTGCAGGAAAAAGAAAAACTGCACCAATATATTTATTGTTAGAGTAAAGGCATTTGTTGATTCTGGCCCGGATGTGCAACAGAAATCATTCCATCCCCACATAGCCCGGGTGTGCAGAGAAAATCGTTCCATGACACGTGGGTTTTACTCGATTTTTCCCTAACTTAATACAGTCTAAAGCAATCTAAATCCACTGGTTTAATTTTCTGTAGTTTCAAGTTGTGCAGATTTCTTTGCTTCAGCTGTTAATGAGGTGGGAAGTGCTGGATTTCCTTCTCAGCCTTTTGCAGACCAGGTGTCTGCAGTCCTGGCAGTGTCTGGGGTAGGTGTTGGTTGCTGTTTGCTGCTGGGGTTGATGTTTTGCTGCTGGGTGTTATCTTTGTGGGTATCTTTTGGGCCATTCCCATTGTGTTGAGGTGTTAAACTCATCTCCATTGAGTGGTGCAACATCCCTTAACAAAACCTTTAACATTTCTTTCCCCAGAGCCAAGGCAAAGCAAGCCAGAGTAGAGAAATGAAAGGTTAACAATGTTAAAGTCTATGAGCTGGTGTATTTTGCATCAATGCCATGGCAGGCAGGGCAGTGTGTGAGTGTAAGTGAGAGCCAGAGTGGAATTGTCCCGTGCTCTTGCCCAGCAGCTGTGGCAGGGCAGGCCCAGAGAGCGCTGAAGCTGCAGCAGTGGCAGCAAGGGCTGTCCCCGGTGGCTGGAGCTGCCAAAGGAGGGTGGCCAGGCCGAGGATTTCAGCAGAGGGTGTGTGGGCCGATGTCCTGCTTGGATGTTGGCAACAGCAAAGTGCCAAGGCAGGCTCTGTGCCAGCCCAGCTTCCTGGGGGAGAGATGGCACCAGAGACAGGATTCTGGCCACAGACTGCTTTAAATGTGCGTCCCTTATCTCCACCCTGCACTAGGTGGAGAATTCCCAGGGTAAGGAATTCGCAAGATTAATTGCCGGGGAGAGAATTCAATATGTGCCCTGGGTCTGGCTCTTCTTCTTGCCCAAGCCAATGGCAAAAGCCGTACCCATGGCATCTTGGTTTCTATCCCCAGCTTCCAAAGGTGTTTCTTTCTTTCCCCTTTCATTCTTTGTACCCAGCCTGAGCTCTGGGGGTGCCAGGGGTTCTGGAGATCCCATTGTATTCCTAAAGCTGCCATAACCTCCTGGAGGATCTTTCCTGGAAAATGAGTTCTGCTGTCTGTGTCTGTTGCTTCCGCAATACCTTTTATTGGAGTAATGTCTTTTAGAAATACCTTAATAAGTGATCCAGTGGCTGCTGAGCAATCAGAATTGCTTTTGCCCCCCTGTTAGGTGAGATGGTGTCACCAGAAGATATTGAAGCCTTCCTGCTCAGGGCATTTCAGTTCCAGGCTCTTACAAGCACACACAGCTGTGCCAGTTGAGCTGACCATGGGGGGTAACCTGGGTTTTGTCTGATTCCCTTTCCTCAATAACAGCGTGTCTTGGAACTCTTTTCCCTTCTGCTGCCCTTGAAGAGCCATCCACAAAGACATTTTCTGCCTCAGGCCAGGCAATGTCTCCTGAATCTCGCCCAGGCTGGGTCTGGAGCTCTGTCACTTGAATGCAGTGCTGGGTTTCTTCCCAGCCCCTCTGGGGGCTGTTCAAACAGGAGGCTGGGTTAAACCCTTCCCCTGTCCTCAGTTCTGAATCCTCCTGTGCCACTGAACAAGTTTCACACTGTAATAACCGAGCACTGCTCATCCATTGCGAGGCTCTTTTGGTTATCAAAGCTTGAACTTGATGGCAGACTGGAACAGTTGGAGATCCTGTTGTCATCAGGTTTTGGGCCTCGGTTCCTGTTGAAGCTGTGGCTGAAAAATTCTGCAGACAATGAGGCCACTGTGGCCACTGGGTGAAACTTGTTGGCCCAGGAATTCCTTTGGCATGGCCCTGTTGAACATTTACCTACAATTCCAATTTCTTTTCTAAATCTGGAAGAGCCACAGCTGAGGCATCAATATTTTTGGTTGTTCATTTTCTCAGGTTTTGCTCTCTTTCTCCTGTCCATACCACAGCATGGAGGCTGTCTGGGGTTAAAAAGTCCAGACATTTGACACAAAGGTACAGCAGCAATAGCCTCTGTATCACCTTTTACAATATTACAATGCCATCATCAAATTCCTTCCTAGATAATTACAATCACAGTAGGAAGAGAAAAAAAATAGTTTAGTTCAAATTAACCTCCCACAGCTCCTAATTGAACAAATGACACCAGCTCAGCTTTCCCAGTTATTCCCTTAATAATGAAAACACTCCTTTACAATGTTCCCCCCTTAGGTGTAAGATTCAGAGTGGATGGAGAGGCCCCTGTGTCCATCAGGAGAGGCCTCCTCTTGATGCAGACCCAGCCTGGATGTTCTCCAGGGCTGCAGTGTGGTGGGTCCCCGGTGGGATGGGAGCTCAGAGAGCCCTGACAATCCATGTCCATGCAGGGGTGGACTCGCTCCTCCTGAGGGTGCTGCTGTCTGTGCTTGCAGTGTCCTTGTGGGCTGCAGCTGGAGCCCTGACTCCTTCCCAGGGGCTGTTTGGGTGGGCTCTGCCCTGGCCAGGAGGGCAATGCCTCTGCCAGGTGCTTGTGGCCGACGCCATCCCCTGGGTGCTGGGGCCCCCTTGGGCCCTGGGGTTGGTCCCTCAGGGGCTGTGGGAACTCTGCCATGGCCTTTGCCTTCAGCTTGGCCTTTTGCTCATCCCTTCTTGCCTTCAGCTGCTGTGCCTTTGTGCCCAAGTGCTGCAGGGCCTTCTTGTGCCACTCCTGCAGCCCCGGTCACTGCCTGTGGGTGCTCATCCTCTGAGAGCTGCTGAGCTTTCTGCAAAATCTTTCCTTTCTGCAGGGACCCAAGCCAAATCCTTCACAGAAAATCCTGATCCTTCCATGTGCACTCTGCATTTCCCAGATGTTGCTTTGTTTTGCTCCTTGTGCTCAGGGTCCCCTGCACAGCCCGTGTGGCAGAGCCGGTGCCTGTCCTGCCGCAGTGTCCAAAGGCGGCCCCCCCGGCGGGCAGGGCCGGCAGCTCCCCGGGGCCGGGCAGTGGCCGGGGCGTCCCGCAGCCTCCTGGGGGCCGGGGGCCACTGCCGGCCCTGCCCGGGGCTGGTGGGGTCAGGCAGCGCCCGGCGCTGAGCCCCGGCTGCCCCACAGCCCCGGCCCGGCCCCGCAGCTCCCCACAGGCCCCCAGCCCTGCTCCCGGTCCCGCACCTCTGCGCCCGCTGCTGCCGCTGCCCACCACAGAGAAACCCCTGACATCCTGACCTCCTGCTTTTTCTCTCCTGGGAATTCAAAGTATCAGCTGGCAAACTGTCAGGATAAGACCATGCTGAAAAAAATCTCAGTCCTCTGTATTGTTCTCTTCCTCCTCTTTTCCATCATTCTTTTTCTTACCACACACATTCCTCCTGCTGCTTCTTGCCTGAACCATATTGCTGCACACTCCCCTTCACCCAATCTCTTCCCAGCACACCAACACCATCCATCCCCTGTTGTCCAAATCCCTTCTCCCCTTCCCTTATTGCCCTCCCTGGGTTCCATGTCCTTAATTACCTCTGGGGGAATGTGCAAACTACCTCAACATTCTCCCAAGGGACCCTTCAGAGACATTTTGGGATCATCATCCCTTTGTCCAGGACCCCTCCCTGGCTTTCCCTTTTCACCCCTCCATGGGTGCCCTGCCATGTTCACTCCCCGAAGATCCCAGGGCACTCACTGATGAGATTTTCAGTGCTCTCTCCCTGCTGACTCTTCACAGACCCCCTGATGTGTCACTCGTCTGTCTCCTGGTCACTCCCGGGTCCCCAATCAATCCCCGGTGCCGCCACCAGCCAAGGGAGCCGATCACCCAAAGTGGGTGAGGCACCTTCAGCTGCACTCCCTGCCCCAGGGTGTGTGGGAAAATTGACATCACCAGAGGATTCTGTCCACAAAGCAGACAGAGGAGTCCTGTGAAACTAATTTCATTTCTAAAAATGGGAGAGGCCATGGGACATTCCCCATGGGATCTCTCCAATTGTTGGAGGACACAGCCTCCTTTTCATCCTAATTCTCCTGGCCACATCTCCCTCTGCTTTCTCCACTGGCTGAAGTACTTGAGAGCTACAGACTTCCCAATCCACCTACTACATACTCCCTTAATATGCTCCCTGTTTTTTTATAGCAAATGATATTCATGGGTCTGTTAAGTCTTTGTTGTGCTTCTGGAAGTTCATAAATAGAGCAGGGCCTTGGCTGAGCAGCAGTCTGTGTCATCAATTAATAACATTTTCTGAAACGGATTCCTTCTCCTGTCACTCCCTTGTTTACAGCTCCCTGGCCCTCTGAGCCTTCCCCAACTGGACTCCCCCCCTCGGCCCCATCGCCCCCGCGAGGGGAATTTGGGGAGGTGGGAGTGGGGCAGCGCCAAGGCCGGGCCCCCCGCGCTGTCCTGGTGGGAGCGGCTGCGGTGGGGACCGAGTGCGGGCGGGAGCGGCCGAGAGCCCGGCGCTGCCCCAGCCCGACCTGCCCCAGCTCCATCCCTGCCCCTCGGCTGGGATGCTGTGGGTCTGGGGGGAAGAGGGAGCCGGCAGTGGGTGCTGGGCCTGGGGGCAGGAGGAGAAGGGAAGGAGAAGCAGGCTTGAGGAACAAAATGGTCAAACGATGCAGGTGGCAGGAGAAGGTGGGATTGTGCAGGAGAAGGAGGAATAGCAGGAGGAAAAGGAGTGTGAGGAAGGGTAGAGACACAAGACGAGGAGGAGGAGGAGGAGGAGGAGGAGGAGGAGGATGAGCAGAAGGAGGAAGCAGCAGAAGGTTCCACCCCTCCCTGTGTCTGCAGCCTCTCCCAGCCCCAGGAGCGTTTCTCCCCCCACATGCAGCAGGTGACTGTGGAGGGGGATCCAGGCTTTTCACAGGGTGAATCTTGGTGTTTCTGAGCTTTCGTGGGCTAAATGTTGGTGCTTTGGTTTTTATGTGGCAGCTGAATCTTTATGTTTTGGAGGAGGTTTTTGCTGACTTGTGATGTTTGGGGAGTTTTTGATCTGTATCTTGAAGTTTGTGCGATTTTTGGGCTAAATCTTGGTGTTTTGGAGATTCTTACAGACACAAGATTCCTAATGACTTCCTGAGATAAACTGGAGCAAGGAGGGACCTCCAGTCCAAGATGCTCTCCTCTTGTTTTTTTCCCCAAACCAGGATTTTTCATTCCTTGGGTGTGTCTGGATGGAGGAGGAGGAAAAGCCCCGGAGATGCTGCCGGAGATGCTGCCGGAAGAGGAGCTGCAAACCCAGCCCAGGGAGCTGCGGGGAGGAAAGAGCCCCCCTGAGCCAGGAAGGCGGGCGGAGATCCAGCCGGAGCTCGGAGCTGGTGGAGAAGCCTCATGGCAGGGAGAAGCCCCACAAGTGCTTGGAATGTGGGCAGGGTTTCAGCTGGAGCTCCCACCTGATCCGGCACCAGAGGATCCACACCGGGGAGAGGCCCTATGAGTGTCCCCAGTGTGGGAAGAGGTTTCGGACCAGCTCCGATCTCCTCAGACATGAGCGGAGTCACACAGAGGAGAGGCCCTTCCGCTGCCCCGACTGCGGGAAGGGCTTCAACCGCAACTCCAACCTCACCGTGCACCGGCGCATCCACACGGGGGAGAGGCCCTACGAGTGTGGGAAGTGTGGGAAGGGTTTCAAAGACAGTACTTGCCTGATCAAGCACCTGGTGATCCACACTGGGGAACGGCCCTATGAGTGCTTGGAATGTGGGAAGAGCTTTGGGCGGAGCTCAGGCCTGAGAACGCACCAGCGCATCCACACCAGGGAGAGGCCCTACGAGTGTCCCCAGTGTGGGAAGAGGTTTCTGACCAGCTCCCGTCTCCTCAAACATGAGCGGATTCACACAGAGGAGAGGCCCTTCCGCTGCCCTGACTGCGGGGATGGCTTCAACCGCAACTCCCACCTCACCGTGCACCGGCGCATCCACACCGGGGAGAGGCCCTATGAGTGTGGGAAGTGTGGGAAGAGCTTCGCACAGAGCTCCACCTTTACCAAACACCAACAGAGGCACCACTAAGGGAAGCCCTGTGAGGGCCCCAAGTGAGGGAAGAGCTTGGAGTGAGGGAAGAGAGTGAGAGAAGAGCTTGGAGTGAGGGAAGAGCTTGGAGTGAGGGAAGAGAGTGAGGAAAGAGCTTGGTGCGCTGCTCCAGCTCCATCCCCCATGGGAGGATCCGGGCTGGATGATCCCCAGTGACCCCCGTTGGGCAGAGCCCTGCTGATCCGTGGTCCTGGTGATCCATGCTGGGTGTGGGGAAGGTGTTGGCTTCTTCTCCTTGTGCTGCTGTGATTTGGGTGGGTTCCCATGGATGGGGGATGGGAGGTGAGTGGGGGGTCCTGGTGCACTGGTGGGGGGGGCTCATAGCTCAGGGGTTCCCAGCGATTTTGGGGGCTTGGTGAAGGGGGGAAGCAGTGAATGGGGGGATCCCAGTAAATTGGGGGGGACCCTGATGATAATAGGGGGCCTTGGGAGATAACGGGGGGGGGGGAAGGACCAAACCCTAGGGGATTCCCCTAGTGCTGGTGAAGCCCTTGTGTCCCCCCAGCCCTTCGGGTCCCCCACAGTCCCTGCACTGTTCCTGGGGGTCCCGCGGCTCTGGGGGGGTCAAAGCGGAGGGGATGGAACCTCCGTCATGGATGGGGGGCACAAAGGGGGTCCGGGCCCAGTGCTCGGCGGGGTCAGTGCACGAGGGGGGCCCGGTCCCTGTCCCGGTGCACGGGGGTGGCGCTGCCTGGGGGGTCCTGGTGCTTGTGGGGTTCCCAGGGTTCGAGGGGGGTCCAGTCCCTATCCCAGTGCTTAGTGAGGGGGGGGCAGTGCCTGGGGGGCTCCCACTGCTCGGTAATTGGGGGGTGTCAGAATCCAGGACATCCCTCTGGCTGCCCTGGATGGCTCGAGACCCTGGCAGGGGCCTCGGAGACCTTGGCATGGTGTCAAGAACACCGGTGGCTTTGGTTTTAGCTCCTGGAGAAAATTGCCAACTTTGCATGAGGAATTACAAGGCACAAGGGTTTGAGTAGCGTGGTAGGTGAATTAACACAGGGTGGAAAAGTAGAATTTTAACACTTTAAAATACGGGGTTCAATGGGACAAGGTGGAGGGATCTGGGTGTGTCCTGACCTTCTTCTCCTTCTTTTTGCCCTCCATGTCTTGCTGTGATGGTGACACTTTTCTGTTGGTTGAAGGTAGAGACACACTGTCCAACATAAATGATAGATATTGGCACGTTATTGTAAACACAGTCCAGGTAGTTTTTAGCGTAGAAGGCAAACAGCGCCCTGAGGGCAGGGAGACTGCCACAGACCGACCTGCTAGACAGAGCTCAGCAAAGCGGACAAAGCGTGTTAGAGAAAAGGGAAAATAAATGACCCTGAGAAGCAAAGCTCCGCATCTCGACTCCTTCTCTGCCCGCGCGGGCTGGGAGAAAAGGACTTTTCACAATCTCGGGGTCATCTCAACCCCCAGAAAACCGAGAGGGGGTCTCCACTCGTCCCAGTGCCCGGTGAGGGGGTCAGTGCTCAAAGGGGGTTTGGGAGCACTGAAGGGGGTGCGGGTGTGGTTTTTGGGGGGTCCTGGCGCCCCCCGGGGCAGGGTCAGTGCTCAGCAGCGGGGGCTGCCTGGGGACCCCCCCGGCCCCCAAATCACAGCCGAGTCTCCTGCAAGGCACTGAGGGGAGGCTCGTTCACCCCCCGCCCCCACCAGCGTCGCCACATGCCTTCCCAAAGTGTCCCCAAGTGCTCCCAAAGTGCCCTCAGAATGTCCCCGAGTCTCTGCCGAGGTGACACCGGCCTGATGACGGCCCAGTGGTGATGTTGCTCTGTGCACAGCAGCCTCGGGATGTCCTCCATGGCTCTTTGGCACCGCTCGGCCACTGCACAGCCACCGTGGCCAGGAGAGGGACAGAAGAAGAGGGTGTTGATGTCCCCAGGTGTCCCCAGCAGGTGTCGCCTGGCCAGGCGGGCACTGGCCTCCCACAGCTGCTCAGCCTTGGCCGCTGTGGCCACCAAGGCCGCACGGAAATCGGGACACCTCCATTGTCCCCTCCAGGGCAGCCTCGATGTCCCTGAGCCGGTGCTGCACCTCCCGGGGGAACGCGGTGGCTTCAGTACACGCGGCCACCAAGTCCCCCAGCAGCCCCAGGTACAGCTCCAGCCGCTGTCCCCTCCCGGTGGCCGCATCCCTGCAGGCGTCGCGGAGCTCGGTGGCCACCTTGACCAGCCGGGCCCATCTGTCCATGAGCCTGTCCAGCACACGCCTGGCGCTGGCCAGGGCTCTCACACAGGCCCAGGTGGTCCCTGGGGTGTCCCCGAGGTTGGCCAGGGTCCAGCCCAGGGAGGGGACAGGGCGGTGGCCCAGGGAGGGGACAAGGTAGTAGCGCAGGGCGTCCTGGAGGTGAAAGATCAAGGTTCCCACAGCCACCCACAGGAACTCTGGGGACACGGCCAGCAGAATGTCCCTGTGCGGCCTGGACACGGTGGCCATCAGTTCTCTCAGGGTGGCCACCAGCTCGCCCAGTGTGGCCACCACAGCCACCATCGCCTCCAGCACCTGGTGGGAGGACAGCTGGGGATGGTACACGGGAGGTGTCAGGGGCCTGGTGGCAGTTGTGGCCTCCTACAGTGGCCCCTGTGCCCTCCTGTGGTCCTGTTTGTCCCCTCCCTGGGGGGCTCTGCTGTCCCCTCTGTCCCTTTTGTTGCCCTCTCATCTCCCACTGTCCCGCCCTGTCCTCTCCACCCCTCTGCCACCCCTGTGTTCTCCTGTCCCCTCCCGCCCCCCCGCCGGGATTGTCGCACCTCGCGGGGCTCCATGGCTGCTGGGGACACTCTGGGGAGGGGACACAGCCGGGGACAGTTGGGGACACGTGGGAACGCGGCGGGGCCGGAGAGGGGAAACAGGAAGAGGTGACGTCATCGCCCCGGCCGCGCCTCACCTTTGGCCGCTTTTGGGGGATCCTGAGGAGATTTTGAGGAGGTCCTTGGTGAGCTTTGGGGGTCCCAGGTGAGCTTTGGAGGAGTCCCAGGTGAGGTTTGGGGGGTCCTAGGTGAGGGTTTGGGGTTTCCCAGGTGAGGTCTGGGGGGTCCCAGGTGAAGTTTGGGGGGTCCCAGGTGAGAATTCCCAAGGATTTGGGGTTTCCCACCTGCCCAGGTGAGGTCTAGGGGTCCTAGGAGAAGTTTGGGGGTCTCAGGTGAGAATTTGGGGGGTTCCAGGTGAGGTTTGGGGGTCCCAGGTGAGGTTTGTGGGGTCCTGAGGAGATTTTGGAGGGGTGCAGGGGAGTTTTAGGAGGTCCCAGGTGAGAATTCCCAAAGATTTGGGGGTTCCCAGGTGAAAGCAGCTCGGGGGGGCTGAGGGGGGAGGGGCTGGGGAGGTTTCGGGGTGTGTCCCATGGGTGGGGGAGGGGCGGTGAGGGAGGGTCTGGGGGAATTTGGGGGGGTGGGAATGGGCAGGCCGAACCCCCAGACACTGATCACGCCCTCTTTAGACCCCGCCCCGTGTTTTGGCCCCGCCCCTTGCTGCTGGACACGCCCACCGAGCGCCCCGCCCCCTCAGGCCCCACCCCTCCCCGTTCCCAGCTCCCGGTTCTGGCCCCGCCCCCTCCTGAAGCCCCACCCCAAATTAGCCTTGGCCCCGCCCCCAGATAGATTTTTATCAATGGAAACCAAAAATCACCACAAATCGACCCAAAAATTCAAACCCAGGGGAGTGGGGGAGCAGGACCACACCTGTGATTTTGGGGGGCTCCAGGTGCGCTTTGTGTGGTCCGAATAAGTTTGGGGGATCCCAGGTGTTCCTGGGTGGCTCCAAGTGGGTATTGGGGGAGTCCTGGTGCGTTTTAGGGGTCCCAGGTGGATTTAGAGGGGAAACCAGGTGAGTTTCAGTGGGGTCCCAGTGAGTTTGGGGGGTGGGTCCAGCTGTCCCTGGGTGGGTCCAGGAGATCCTGGGTGGGTCCAGGTGGTTTTTGGGTAGGCCCAGGTGGTTTTTGGGGGGATCCAGTTGTCCTTGAGGGAAGTTCAGATGTCCCAGGGTTGATCCAGGTGTCCCTGAGGCATTTCCAGGTGGTTTTGGGGGTGTCCCAGGTGTAATTTGGGGGGATCCAGGTGTTCCTTGTGGCTCCTGCTGTGTGTGTCACCTCAGCAGCTGTGATGTTGTGATGTTCCCCCCCTCCCCAGCTGTCTCATCCCCCAGGTGCTATGATGTCATACACGTGACATCACCGTGTCCCTGCACAGGTGGCTTTGTCTCCCTGCACCCACCCAGGTGTGACATCACCTGTGTCCAGGGGTCACTCAGGTGTCACTCAGGTGTTACTCAGGTGTGATGTACCTGTGCCCAGGTGTGCCAGGTGTCACTCAGGTGTGCCAGGTGTCCCTCAGGTTTCCCTCAGGTGTGGAATTGTGTTATTATATGTTTTATTATGTATAAGTTCGTTCCATGTACCCCCCCCCGCGCTCTGTAGCGACCCCCCGGGTTTTCCCATCTGTCCCCGCGGTTTGCCTTCCCGGGAAAGTGCAGAGTCATTGTATTTACATCTCAGGCCATCTGTCAGTCACGCGGCGGGGTCGGCAGACGCCCTGGGACCCTCCACCTGTCCATTCCCCATTGGATGTACCCCTGCACCCCACTGCCCTCAGACCCCCCGTGGCGTTACCCCATTGGCTGCCCCGGGTTTCCCCTGTTCGGTACTTAACCCGCGGCGCTGGGGACGCCCCGGGCTTTTCTCTCGCCCGGTCCCTGCGTGCTGCTGCTGCCCCGCTCCCCCGCCGCGGCTTTTCTCTCTGCCGGCCCCCGCGTGCTGCTGCTGCTGCCGCCGCCGCCGCCGCTCCAGACGACCCTGCTGCGGCTGCTCCGCTCCACGACCGCTGCCGCCGCTCCCGCCACGGCACCTGCGTGAGTCGGCCACCGCGCCGCGGCCCCACGCGCCGCCTCCCCTGGCTCGCAGCCAGCTCCGGAGCACGCCGCCCCGCCGCTGACCAGCAAGGCGGCACAAACAAACTCAAGTGCGGCACGCCGCAGTCTTTTCGGTTTTTGCTTTCCCAGCCAAACTGCAATAAACCGGAATTCTGCCTGCGAGAGAAAAGTCTCTCTCCTTTTATTCACCGCGGGACACGCCTCTGCTCTCAGACCCACGTAGCCCCGGCCGACGCCCGCGAGGGCTCGCCAGAAAAGACGGAGACTGCCCGCGCTCCCCTTCCCCCACGGAGCTAGCTGGGACAAAGGGGGGGAAAAGAGAGCACTACGGCAGTTGTGGCGCCCAACGTGCGGCTTGGGATCTCCAGGCAAAAGACTGAGGACCGCTGAGCCCCAAGAGGCTGGTGGATTTACCTCGTGGACGTTACAACACCCTCGCAAGCTGCGGTTCCGTTTTAAGGAGCCAGGGCTTCCAGAGGGGTGGGACCGGCAGCTTTGGCTTGCACCGCTGAAGTTCGGTCCCCCCATGGCAAAAACTTCGCAGCTGGACTTTTTGTTTCCCCTTTGGACGTCGCTGGACCCGTGGTGAGTTACGGGGGTCCCCTGGGCTGGGTACGCCCTTCTCCTTTTGGGGTGGGTTTCTCTTTCTCCAACAAGGGGGCGATAAGATCCCACATTTTGTCTCCCGCTGCAGGGAGTGTGTAAGGACAGGCTACCTAGCTTTCCGATAGAGGTTTTTTTTTTTCTTTTGTTATTTTACCAGCCGCGAGGTTCGTGACACACTTTAACATCGACATAATGGGTGCAAAATTGTCTGTGTCGCACGAGAGAATTTACGTTCAAATCCTAGGAATTTTAGTTGGGGGAGCAAAGAGATGTAAAAAGTCAGACGTTAAGCGTTTTGCCCAGTGGCTTCTGCAGTCCTTCCAGGACATCTCGCAGGCAAATTTGTACCAAATTCAATTCTGGGACGGAGTTGAAAAAGAAATTGCTCAAAAGGACGACCAGTCCCTCTCAATTTTCATCCATCTGGCAATCCAATTGAGAAATATTGTCAAAAATAACTGCGAAGGGAAGCCAGAGCCACCCCAGGGCGAACGCTGCCTCCCAAGCCCCCCAAATCCCCCAAACTCCCTCTCCTATCCCTCTCTCCCTAGCCCGGGGATTCTCAGACAGGCATCCCGGCAAAACCAGCCGCAGGCAGATTCTGGCCTCTCTGTCAACCCCCGGGTTCCATCACAGGACAATGCTGGCATCGCCCTGCACCCTTCCCCTCCCCAAAGTTGCTCTCTTTGTACAGTCCTGCCCCATAGTAGTAAAGTTGTGAGTTTTAAAACCCCAGATCCCTCTCCACAACCTTTCCCTGACCTTTCCCAAAATAATCCCCTTCCCTGCCCCAGGGCACAAGATGGAGGGGACCGCATGGCATGCCCATCCCCCTCCCTCCGTGCTTTGTCTCCCAATGACCCCTTTCACCCTACAGCCAACCCCTCCCACTCCCGAGACTTCTCCACCCACCCCTCCCCTCCACCCCCTTCTGGCACCTCCCCTAATGAATCATTCAGCAGTCCTCCCTCTGACCTCGCCCCTAGGGGTGAGGTAACACCAGTCACACCCCCTAGCCCTGGTCCTGCCTCCGCCCTCCGTTCCCACGACCCGCCCTCTGGTTCCCATGCCTCAATTCCCAGGGGGGGGGGGGGGAGAGGGAGGAAGGGGGGGGGAGGGGGGAAGCCACGACCTGCCGCAACCCCCGCTTGCCTTTTCTGCTGCACCGGTCACCTACACGCCGCGGCAGAGGGGCAGACCCCTTGCACAGTGGGCCCCTATACCACAGGCTGTGATTAGGGATGTTTGCAAAGCCCAAAAGGAGTTTGGTCGGGAAAGTGGATACTTTCGGGGACTTTTAAAAGTCACACTTTCCTCCAACGAATACGTCCCTACTGACATGCGTGCTCTGTTTTTGTGCTTGCTTACTCAAGCTGAGTTTTTGGTATGGGAATCTGCATGGAGGCGGGAGGTACGAGATGCATTACCCCAGCTTTGGGCAAAAGCCGAGACCTCCTCTGACACCGATGGAGGCATGTTAACCATTGATCATCTGTGCGGGATGGGGGAGTGGGACGTGGCAACAACACAGGCTGAAAAGATTCCAAGGGGGGCATTGGCAGCAACTGCCAAGGCAGCAGAAAAAGCATTTTTTAAGTTAAGACCCAGTGGTCCTGTTGTTAACTGTTTTTCTCTCAAGCAGGAAACACAGGAATCTTTCGTTAGTTTCATAGACAGGTTGTACAGGGCAGCTGAAGCACAGGTTCCAGAGGAGGGATTGAGGCAAGGCATGGTGAAGCAAATCGCCCTGCAGAACGCCAATGAGGCCTGCAGACAGGCAATGCTGAGCCTGCCCCTCGACCCAGAGCCAACACTCCAAGACATGCTGGACGTGTGCGCTCAAAGGGTCACCCTGCCATCAAAGGACCCTCCGGGGACACCCCAAACGCCATCACGGAGAGTCTCCTTCGCCGAAGCCCACATGCCATCCGCGGCCCCAGCTCCTGCACGCCGCTTCACTGGGCCACCACCCAAAGGTTACCATCCAGGAAAGCCCTGCAACCTCTGCAATAAGAAAGGACACCGGGCATCTCATTGCCCCCTCAAAGAGGACTTCTTACGTTTTAAAAACCAACAGCAAGGGCAAGGTGCCTTCAACCCAGGGGGACAATCAAAAAACTAATTTCCCAGCGCAGTCCCTCCCTGTGTGAGGACACAAATTTGGTGGGAAACATAACATCAGGGGGCAGGAGGGACAACACATTAGCATACCCACCTGAGGACAATAACTCTAATACCACACATGACATTACCGAATTGCACAATAGGGGAACAAGAGCTGGTGAACCAGCCTGCGTGGGAGGAGTCGGGAATTTCATCTCACAGGCATGGCTTGGTCGGGACCCCGACCATCCCAGGCCCATCCTTAACACCCAGTCCAACTTCTCTCCATACAGGTTGGCCCTAACCGAACTCCTACTGCTCAGGGACAGCAATTGGCACTTTGTCATGGTTGACACACAGGACCCAGGGACCTGGAGGAAACTCCACAGTAAGTACATTGTCCTTGGGGACACAAAATACACGCCACTCGACATCACTATCGCACCCAACCTAACATCTGCAAACCCTAAACATCTGGTGCTGTGGCTGCACTGTGCTCACCCGCCAGTCTACTTTCCCAAAGGGCAAATCATCGCCCAAACCATACCTGTATCTGGGGCCCCCGTCTACCCAGAAGACCTATGGATGAAAACCTCAGAGAAGATCTACGAGGTGTGTCAGGCCCAGGTAATTGGGAAGGATAGACCCAAAATTTCGTGTTACATGTGGAATGGCAGTGAGCACAAGTGGCTTAACGGCTGTCCTAGGGTGACTGTTATGGTGTTTGTATCTCCAATCATGTGTTCTGTTTACGTTTGATATTATGTTCTGTGCTTTCAGAACTGACTCTGAAAGTGAAGGTTTGTTTTGCCGTGTTATCATCTGGTTCACCTCCCCCCATGGTCTGCTGTCTAGAAAAGGCTGGTGCTGGCTGGCTGGCTTTGCTTTGCCTGCTTGCTTGCTTGGCTTGCTTGCTTTGCCTGCTTTCTTGCTTTGCTTCCTAGTTAGGTTAAGCAGTCCAATTCTTTCCCTGGACTGTTGCTTTTTTTTCCTTTTCTCTTTCTGAATATCATCCAACCTGCTCTGGACTGGGATCTGGGAAACACCAAGGAACACCAGGAGCCTGCATTTGGTGATCTGCAGCAGCCATCCCCAGTGCTGGAGAGCAATCCCCAGTGCCCAGACCTGGGCGACCACTCCCAGGAAAGACCTTCTGGATTTGTTCAGCTCTTCAGAGGGGTGAAAGAGTTTTGTTGTCATGTAGTGTTGTTAATTGTTTTGGTGCTGGGGAGTGCTTTGTTTGTTGAATAAACAGGTTCTTTTCCACTTCTCTCTCAGAGGAAATTTTTCCCTGAACCAGGTGGGTGGGGAGGGGCCGTGGGGGTTTATTTCCTGGGGGCTCCTTTCAGAGGGTTTTCCCCAAATTTGCCCTAAACTAGGACAAATATTTTGGCGCCCAACGTGGGGCTCGAGAGAGTGGAAAAAACCCTGTTGTAATCATATTTTTGTTCCAATTATTTTGTCTGGGTATGGAGCAGTTACTGGTTATGTTGTTTGAATTAATATTGTCTCTTGGGGTGAAGGCCTGCATGTGTCTCTGGTCCCTAGGGGTTTTTGAGATCTTAATCCCCCTGTGGTCCCTAGGTTTATTTTTTTATCCAGGAATAGCTCCGGTATTGTCCTTAATACGTAGGTTTTGCAGTAGAAGGGCACTGACCAGAATATCCATCGGGCTGTGCTTGGCTGTAATAGCTTCCAGAGGGTTTATAAAGGTGCTGAGGTCTGTTCCTGGAATGTATGGTTCATGGTTATGGTTGTACAGCCAGTTTGTTAGAGGGGAAGTAGGGGATGAGGCTTTTCAGCCTTTGCTTTCCTTCTTCTCCTCTGAATTTGTTACCTCCCTATTAGAGAATGTTCAGTTTCCCCTGACTGTTAAGGAGACCATCTTCCTGGTCTTTAATCTGGTAAGCTTTCTCTATACAGTCTGCAGTCTCTCTAGAATGAGGGCTGAGATTTCTAGAGGGGCTGATGAGACCTCTGACCCAGGAGTAGACCCAGGTGTGAGAAATCCTGAGTGGTGTGGGAAATGGGAGGATATGGGCCAAATCTTAAAGGAATTTTCTGACCCTATAGCCTGGGACTTTCCAAGTGAAAAAATCCAGAATCCGGCGGAGGTGGCGAAGTACCTGAAAGAGAAGTGCCATGATAACTCTAAGGAGCAAAAGATCATTGCAGTGAGCTGGGCCCTGGCATATGCTTATTGCACCCTGCTACATACTGTAGGGCAGCAGACAGAGGAAGGGGGGCAGGGAGATAAATCAGCAGCTATCCCAGTCACTCAGGCTGCAGCCAACACCCCCGGCTCAAAGCCAGCAGCTAAACCAGACAGTGAGCCTAGGCTAGCAGCTAAACCAGACTCAGCAGCCAAGCCTCAACCAATGGCTGTTGCTACTAGCACAAGAAGTGGGAAGCGCACAGAAAAGACCAATCGACCAGTGGATGATGACGATGATGATGATAATGCAGGAGAGGGACCCTCAATGCCTGCTGACATAAAATCAGAAGTCAAAGCAACTGGTACAAGATCAGAGGCCAATACTGAGTCCTTTTCCCTAAAGGACCTTCGTGGCCTAAGGAAGGATTACACCCGACGACCTGATGAGTCTGTAATTAGTTGGTTGGTCCGTCTTTGGGATGCTGCAGGCGAGGCTACAATTCTGGATGGTACTGAGGCAAGACATTTGGGATCCCTGTCACATGATCCTGTCATTGATCAAGGAATGATGAGGGGGGCTAACCCTCACAGCCTCTGGGCACGGGTTCTGGAAAGTGTAGCACAAATATACCTGTGTGTAGATGATCTTTATATGCAGCAAACCCAGTGGAAGACTATAGAACAAGGGATCCAACGTCTGAGAAAAATGGCAGTGGCAGAGATTATCTTCTCAGATGAAATAACAACTAGGAATCCAGACTTGGTACCATGTACATCTGTGATGTGGCGAAAACTTGTACGGCTTGGGCCACATGACTACACTTCTGCCTTAGCAATAATGAAGCAAGATGAGAGGGATGAGACCGTGCTCGAAATGGCAAGGAAACTCCGAGCATATGCAGATGCTGTACAAGGCCCAACCCATGCCAGAATTGCAGCAGTGGAAACACGTCTGCAGAAATTAGAAGATAAGATAGAGGAGAATCATAAGAGACTCAGAGAAGAGATAAAGGAGGACCTTCTCCAAATCTCAGCAGTACAGATCAGAGGTTCTGGTATCCAACGTAGACGTCCCTCAAATGGTGAGAGAAGGTACACCCCATGAGCTGAGCTTTGGCTCTTCCTGCACGATTGCGGAGAAAACATGAGGAAATGGGACGGAAAACCTACTGGTGCTCTGGCACAACGGGTGCATGAATTGAAGGAAGGTAAGACTCAGAGAGGAAGTGCCACCAAAAGGAGAGCAGCTCCAGTTGCCCGTAGCCAAACTGCCAGGCATGATGATGATGATGACATGTCTGATCCTCTTGAAGGAACCTCTAAGACATACGCCCAAGGCAAGAAGGATAACCAGGCTTAGAGGGGCCCTGCCTCTAGCCAGGTAGAGGCGAGGGAAAACCGTGTTTTCTGGACTGTGTGGATTCGCTGGCCTGGCACATCGGAACCACAAAGATATAAGGCTTTGGTCGATACTGGTGCACGATGCACGTTAATTCCATCGAGACACGTAGGGGCAGAATCTGTCTCTATCGCCGGTGTGACAGGTGGATCACAGGACTTTACCGTGGTGGAAGCTGATGTAAGTCTGACAGGAAATGAGTGGAAGAAACACCCTATTGTGACTGGCCCAGAGGCCCCATGTATTTTGGGCATAGATTACCTTCGAAGGGGGTATTTTAAAGACCCAAAGGGACTCAGGTGGGCATTTGGGATAGCAGCTGTAGCGACAGAGGGCATCCAGACACTGAACACCTTGCCTGGACTGTCTGAGAATCCAAATACAGTAGGACTTTTGAAGGGAGAAGAACAAAAGGTACCAGTTGCCACTTCAACAGTGCATCATCGACAGTACAGAACAACTCGAGATGCTGTGGTTCCCATCCATAAGATGATCTGAGAGCTGGAGAGCCAAGGGGTGGTCAGCAAAACCCACTCACCCTTCAAAAGCCCCATTTGGCCTGTGCGTAAATCTGAAGGAGAATGGAGATTGACAGTGGACTACCGTGCATTGAATGAAGTGACTCCACCACTGAGCGCTGCTGTGCCAGACATGCTGGAACTCCAGTACGAGCTGGAGTCCAAGGCAGCAAAGTGGTACACCACTATCGATATTGCCAATGCATTTTTCTCCATTCCTCTGGCAGCAGAATGCAGGCCTCAGTTTGCCTTTACATGGAGGGGAGTGCAATATACCTGGAACCGACTGCCCCAGGGGTGGAAGCGCAGCCCCACCATCTGCCATGGACTGATCCAGACTGCACTAGAAAAGGGTGAGGCTCCAGAACATCTACAATATATTGATGATATCATTGTGTGGGGGAACACAGCAGCAGAAGTGTTTGAGAAAGGAGAGAAAATCATCCAAATCCTCCTGGAAGCTGGTTTCGCCATCAAGAAGAGTAAAGTGAAGGGACCTGCTCGAGAGATTCAGTTCTTGGGAGTGAAGTGGCAAGATGGACGGCGTCAGATTCCTACAGATGTCATCAACAAGATCACAGCCATGTCCCCACCAACCAACAAGAAAGAGACAGAAGCTTTCTTAGGCGCCATCGGTTTCTGGAGAATGCACATTCCTGAGTACAGTCAGATCGTGAGTCCTCTCTACCTGGTCACCCGCAAGAAGAATGATTTCTGCTGGGGCCCTGAGCAGCAGCAAGCTTTCGCCCAGATAAAGCAGGAAATTGCTCATGCAGTAGCCCTTGGCCCAGTCAGGACAGGACCAGATGTGAAGAACGTGCTCTACTCTGCAGCCGGGAACCATGGTCTGTCCTGGAGCCTTTGGCAGAAGGTGCTTGATGAGACTCGGGGCCGACCACTGGGATTTTGGAGTCGGACCTACAGAGGGTCTGAAGCCAACTACACCCCAACAGAGAAGGAAATCTTGGCTGCTATGAAGGAGTTCCAGCCGCCTCAGAGGTGATTGGCACAGAAGCACAACTCCTCCTGGCACCCCGACTACCGGTGCTGGGGTGGATGTTCAGAGGAAAGGTTCCCTCCACCCACCATGCCACCAGTGCTACATGGAGCAAGTGGATTGCTCTCATCACACAGCGTGCCCATATTGGTAAGCTGAATCACCCTGGGATTTTGGAAGTAATTACAAATTGGCCCGAAGGTGAAAGTTTTGGTGTCACAGATGAAGAAGAACAAGTGACAAGGGCTGAAGAAGCTCCACCATACAACCAACTGCCAGCAGAGGAAACACGCTATGCTCTCTTCACTGATGGTTCCTGTCGCATCGTAGGGGTGAATCGGAAGTGGAAAGCAGCTGTATGGAGTCCCACACGACGGGTTGCAGAGGCCACTGAAGGAGAAGGTGGATCAAGCCAGTTTGCTGAACTCAAAGCCGTTCAACTGGCCCTAGACATTGCAGAAAGGGAGAAGTGGCCAAAGCTCTACCTCTACACTGATGCATGGATGGTAGCCAATGCTCTATGGGGGTGGCTAGAGAGGTGGAAAGAAGCTAACTGGCAGCGTAGAGGAAAACCAATTTGGGCTGCTGAAGAGTGGAAAGATATCGCTACGCGGGTAGAGAAGCTACCTGTGAAGGTTCGCCATGTAGATGCCCATGTCCCCAGATACAGAGCTATTGAAGAGCAGCAAAACAACCAGCAGGTAGATCAGGCTGCGAAGATAGGGGTGTCAAAGATAGACCTCGACTGGGAACACAAGGGAGAGTTGTTCCTAGCACGATGGGCCCATGATGCCTCAGGCCATCAGGGTAGAGATGCCACTTATAAGTGGGCACGAGACCGAGGGGTGGATCTAACCATGGACTGTATTTCTCAGGTGATCCACGACTGTGAGACCTGTGCTACCATCAAACAGGCCAAGCGGGTGAAGCCCCTGTGGTATGGTGGGCGGTGGTCCAAGTACAGCTATGGGGAGGCCTGGCAGATTGACTACATCACACTGCCCCAGACACACCAAGGCAAGCGCTACGTGCTCAGTGGTTGCTTCTAGCCACCACTGGATGGCTGGAAAGCTACCCTGTGTCTCATGCTACAGCCCGTAACACCATCCTGGGCCTTGAAAAGCAGGTCCTTTGGAGGCATGGTACCCCTGAGAGGATTGAGTCAGACAATGGGACTCATTTCAAGAATAGCCTTATCAACACCTGGGCTAGGGAACATGGCATTGAGTGGGTGTACCACATCCCCTACCATGCACCAGCTGCAGGCAAAGTGGAGAGGTACAATGGACTGTTAAAAACCACCTTGAAAGCATTGGGTGGGGGATCTTTCAAGAACTGGGAGCAGAATCTGGCAAAAGCCACCTGGTTAGTTAACACCTGAGGCTCTACCAGTCGATTGGGCCCTGCCCAATCTCAGCTTTTGCATATCGTAGATGGAGACAAAGTCCCAGTGGCACATGTCAGAGGTTTGTTAGGGAAATCAGTGTGGATCAGTTCTGGCTCGAGTACAGACAAACCCATTCGTGGGATTGTCTTTGCACAGGGACCAGGTTGTACATGGTGGATAATGCAGAAAGATGGAAGAACACGATGTGTACCTCAGGGAGATCTGATTGTTGGGTGAGAACTATGTGTAAATATCACTGTTTGCTGAATATTACTGCCATTGTCTGTGTATAGCTGTATATTGGATGTATAATATATGTGTTTGTAGGGTTTGAATATATATATTAGTTTTAGTAGTAAGCTGACGATATGGGGATAAGGGGTGGAATGTCCTAGGTTGACTGTATGATGCCTTTATCCCCAATTGTCTGCTCTGTTTATGTTGAATAATAAGTTCTACACCTTTAAGACTTGTTCCAGGAGTGAAGGGGGGTGGGGGGGGAAGAAGCGCGGAGTTTGTTTTCAAGAACTGCACTCCCTCCTCCACATTCCTGCTCCTGGACTGTTTCATCTGCAGATGGACAGACAGCGAGAGAGCTCTCCTTTGCTTTTTTTCTAGTTAGTTTTAGCTAGCTGAGGCAAAGAAGTTCCCTGGACTGTGGTGTTTTCCCTTTCTCTGGACCTGCTCTGGACTGAACACCCAGAAGAGCAGCAGCAGCAGCACCTGTGGCCCAGTGGGCTGGGCCTGGGCCGTGGCATTTCCAGCGCTGGAGGGACTGATCAGAGACTGAGTGAGCCCAGCTGCAACCCAGGGGATTTTTCTGAGTTTATCTCTCTCTTGGAGTGGCGGGAAGTTTTATTGTTTAATATTAAGTTTGCTTGTTTAATAAACAGGTTTTTTCCACTTTCCTCCAAAGAGGTATCCTTCCCGAACTGGTTGGGGGGAGGGCCAATTGAATCTGCTTTCCTAAGGGAACCCTTTTAGGGTTCTTTCCCTAAATTTGCCCTGAACCAGGACAGTTATCCACCACAGAGAGACGAGGACATCCGAGTTTAGACCAAAGCCAATTTTATTGAGTGTACCAGGTTTTTATACAGGGATTTACTTCTATGGTGCTTATATAGGGCTCTGTTTTTGGTAACAATTTCCCATTGGTAACACATTCTTTGTGACATACAGTAACCTGGGAACATTTATCTTATCACAAAGTCTCACACCATGTTGCTTGGTCACTTCTTGCCCAGGGAGACTTAAACTGTGTCTGTGTCTCCCACAGTTTCGGCTCAGTCAGGCCTCAGATATCGGGCCCCTTTATCAGCTCCATTGCTTTACTCTCTGTTTTATTCCCCATACGGGGGCACCAGGGCTCTGTCCAACGGGGGTCACTGGGGATCATCCAGCCCGGATCCTCCCATGGGGGATGGAGCTGGAGCAGCGCAGCAAGCTCTTCTCTCACTCTCTTCCCTCACTCCAAGCTCCTCCCTCACTCGGGGCACTCACAGGGCTTCAGTTAGTGGTGCCTCCGTTGGTGCTGGGTCAAGTGAGAGCTCCTGGAGAATCTCTTCCCACACTTCCCACACTCATAGGGCCTCTCCCCGGTGTGGATGCGCCGGTGCACGGTGAGGTTGGAGTTGCGGTTGAAGCCCTTCCCACAGTCGGGGCAGCGAAAGGGCCTCTCCTCTGTGTGAATCCGCTCATGTACGAGGACACTGGAGCTGGTCTGGAACCTCTTCCCACACTGGGGACACTCGTAGGGCCTCTCCCCAGTGTGGATGCGCTGGTGCCTGGTGAGGTTGGAGTTTTGGCTGAAGCCCTTCCCGCAGTCGGGGCAGCAGAAGGGCTTCTCCTTCGTGTGACTCCGCTCATGTACGAGGAGATTGGAGCTGGTCCGAAACCTCTTCCCACACTCCCCACACTCGTAGGGCCTTTCCCCAGTGTGGATCCTCTGGTGCTGGATCAGGTTGTCGCTCCGACTGAAACCCTTCCCACATTCCAAGCACTTGTGGGGCTTCTCCCTGCCATGAGACTTCTCCACCAGCTCCGAGCTCCGGCTGGATCTCCGCCCGCCTTCCTGGCTCAGGGGGGCTCTTTCCTCCCCGCAGCTCCCTGGGCTGGGTTTGCAGCTCCTCCTCCTGCAGCATCTCTGGGGCTTTTCCTCCTCCTCCATCCAGACACGCCCAGGGAATGAAAAATCCTGGTTTGGGGTAAAAAACAAGAGGAGAGCACCTTGGACTGGAGATTCTTCCGTGCTTCAGTTCATCTCAGGAAGTCATTGGGAATCTTGTGTCTGTAAGAACCTCCAAAGCACCAAGATTTAGCCCAAAAATCCCACAAACTTCAAGATACAGATCAAAAACTCCCCAAACATCACAAGTCAGCAAAAGCCTCCTCCAAAACATAAAGATTCAGCTGCCACATAAACCAAAGCACCAACATTTAGCCCACGAAAGCTCAGAAACACCAAGATTCATCCCCTGAAAATCCTGGATCTCCCTCCACAGTCACCTGCTGCATGTGGGGGGAGCAACGCTCCTGGGGCTGGGGGGAGGCTGCAGATACAGGGAGGGGTGGAACCTTCTGCTGCTTCCTCTTTCTGCTCCTCCTCATCCTCCTCTGGTGTCTCTCCTCTTCCTCACACTCCTCTTCCTCCTGATATTCCTCCTTCTCCTGCACAATCCCACCTTCTCCTGCCACCTACATTGTTTGACCATTCTGTTCCTCAAGCCTGCTTCTCCTTCCCTTCTCCTCCTGCCCCCAGGCCCAGCACCCACTGCCGGCTCCCTCTTCCCCCCAGACCCACAGCATCCCAGCCGAGGGGCAGGGATGGAGCTGGGGCAGGTCGGGCTGGGGCAGCGCTGGGCTCTCGGCCGCTCCCGCCCGCACTCGGTCCCCACTGCAGCCGCTCCCGCCAGGACAGCGCGGGGGGGCCCGGCCTTGGCGCTGCCCCACTCCCACCTCCCCAAATTCCCCTCGCGGGGGCGATGGGGCCGAGGCGGGGAGTCCAGTTGGGGAAGGCTCAGAGGGCCAGGGAGATGTACACAAGGGAGTGACAGGAGAAGGAATCGGTTTTAGAAAATGTTATTAATTGATGACATAGACTGCTGCTCAGCCAAGGTCCTGCTCTATTAATGAACTTCCAGAAGAACAACAAAGACTTAACAGAGCCATGAATATCATTTGCTATATAAAAGCAGGGAGCATATTAAGGGAGTATGTAGTAGCTGGATCGGGAAGTCTGTAGCTCTCAAGTACTTCAGCCAATGGGGAAAGCAGAGGGAGATGTGGCCAGGAGAATTAGGGTGAAATGGAGGCTGTGTCCTCCAACAATTGGAGAGATCCCATGGGGAATGTCCCATGGCCTCTCCCATTTTTAGAAATGAAATTAATTTCACAGGACTCCTCTGTCTGCTTTGTGGACAGAATCCTCTGGTGATGTCAATTTTTCCACACACCCTGGGGCAGGGAGTGCAGCTGAAGGTGCCTCACCCACTTTGGGTGATCGGCTCCCTGCGGCACAGGGGATTGATTGGGGACCCAGGAGTGACCAGGAGACAGACGAGTGACACATCAGGGAGGTCTGTGAAGAGTCAGCAGGGAGAGAGCACTGAAAATCTCATCAGTGAGTGCCCTGGGATCTTCGGGGAGTGAACACGGCAGGGCACCCATGGAGGGAAGAAAAGGGAAAGCCAGGGAGGGGTCCTGGCCAAAGGGAGGATGATCCCAAAATGTCTCTGAAGGGTCCCATGGGAGAATGCTGAGGTAGTTTGCACATTCCCTTAGAGGTAATTAAGGACATGGACACCCAGGAGGGCAATAAGGGAAGGGGAGAAGGGATTTGGACAACAGGGGATGGATGGTGTTGGTGCACTGGGAAGAGATTGGGTGAAGAGGAGTGTGCAGCAATATGGTTCAGGCAAGAAGCAGCAGGAGGAATGTGTGTGGTAAGAAAAAGGATGATGGCAAAGAGGAGGAACAGAAAAGTACTCAGGATGGGGATGTTTTTCAGCAGGGTCTTATCCTGACAATTTGCCAGCTGATACTTTGAATTCCCGGTTTCCAGGAGAGGAAAAGCAGGAGGTCAGGATGTCAGGGGTTTCTCTGTGGTGGGCAGCGGCAGCAGCGGGCGCAGAGGTGCAGGACCGGGAGCAGGGCTGGGGGCCTGTGGGGAGCTGCGGGGCCGGGCCGGGGCTGTGGGGCAGCCGGGGCTCAGCGCCGGGCGCTGCCTGAGCCCACCAGCCCCGGGCAGGGCCGGCAGTGGCCCCCGGCCCCCAGGAGGCTGCGGGACGCCCCGGCCGCTGCCTGGCCCCGGGGAGCTGCCGGCCCTGCCCGCCGGGGGGGCCGCCTTTGGACACTGCGGCAGGACAGGCACCGGCTCTGCCACACGGGCTGTGCAGGGGACCCTGAGCACAAGGAGCAAAACAAAGGAACATCTGGGAAATGCAGAGTGCACATGGAAGGTTCAGGATTTTCTGTGAAGGATTTGGTTTGGGTCCCTGCAGAAAGGAAAGATTTTGCAGAAAGCTCAGCAGCTCTCAGAGGATGAGCACCCACAGGCAGTGACCGGGGCTGCAGGAGTGGCAGAAGAAGGCCCTGCAGCACTTGGGCACAAAGGCACAGCAGCTGAAGGCAAGGAGGGATGAGCAAAAGGCCAAGCTGAAGGCAAAGGCCATGGCAGAGTTCCCACAGCCCCTGAGGGACCAACCCCAGGGCCCAAGGGGGCCCCAGCACCCAGGGGACGGCCTCGGCCACAAGCACCTGGCAGAGGCATTGCCCTCCTGGCCAGAGCAGAGCCCACCCAAACAGCCCCTGGGAAGGAGTCAGGGCTCCAGCTGCAGCCCACAAGGACACTGCAAGCACAGACAGCAGCACCCTCAGGAGGAGCGAGTCCACCCCTGCATGGACATGGATTGTCAGGGCTCTCTGAGCTCCCATCCCACCGGGGACCCACCACACTGCAGCCCTGGAGAACATCCAGGCTGGGTCTGCATCCAGAGGAGGCCTCTCCTGATGGACACAGGGGCCTCTCCATCCACTCTGAATCTTACACCTAAGAGGGGAAAATTGTAAAGGCGTGTTTTCATTATTAAGGGAATAAATGGGAAAGCTGAGCTGGTATCATTTGTTCAATCCCTCTTAGGAGCTGTGGGGGATAGGTTTGAAATAAACCCATTTCTTTTCTTCCTACTGTGATTCATATTAACTAGGAAGGAAGTTGATGGTGGCATTGTAATACTGTAAAAGGTGATACAGAGGTTATTGCTGCTGTACCTTTGTGTCAAATGTCTGGACTTTTTAACCCCAGACAGCCTCCATGCTGTGGTATGGACAGGAGAAAGAGAGCAAAACCTGAGAAAATGAACAACCAAAAATATTGATGCCTCAGCTGTGGCTCTTCCAGACTCAGAAAAGAAATTGGAATTGTAGGTGAATGTTCAACAGGGCAATGCCAAAGGAATTCCTGGGCCAACAAGTTTCACCCAGTGGCCAGAGTGGTCTCATTGCCTGCAGAATTTTTCAGCCACAGCTTCAACGGGAACCGAGGCCCAAAACCTGATGACAACAGGATCTCCAACTGTTCCAGTCTGCCATCAAGTTCAAGCTTTGATAACCAAAAGAGCCTCGCAATGGATGAGCAGTGCTCGGTTATTACAGTGTGAAACTTGTTCAGTGGCACAGGAGGATTCAGAACTGAGGACAGGGGAAGGGTTTAACCCAGCCTCCTGTTTGAACAGCCCCCAGAGGGGCTGGGAAGAAACCCAGCACTGCATTCAAGTGACACAGCTCCAGACCCAGCCTGGGGGAGATTCAGGAGACATTGCCTGGCCTGAGGCAGAAAATGTCTTTGTGGATGGCTCTTCAAGGGCAGCAGAAGGGAAAAGAGTTCCAAGACACGCTGTTATTGAGGAAAGGGAATCAGACAAAGCCCAGGTTACCCCCCATGGTCAGCTCAACTGGCACAGCTGTGTGTGCTTGTAAGAGCCTGGAACTGAAATGCCCTGAGCAGGAAGGCTTCAATATCTTCTGGTGACACCATCTCACCTAACAGGGGGCAAATGCAATTCTGATTGCTCAGCAACCCCTGGATCACTTTTAAAGATATTTCTAAAAGAAATCATTCCAATAAAAGGCATTGAAAATGAAAGAGACTCAGACAGCAGAGCTCATTTTACAGGAAAGATCCTCCAGGGGGTTATGGCAGCTTTAGGAATACAATGGGACCTCCAGAACCCCTGGCACCCCCAGAGCTCAGGCTGGGTACAAAGAATGAAAGGGGAAAGAAAGAAACACCTTTGGAAGCTGGGGATAGAAACCAAGATGCCATGGGTACGGCTTTTGCCATTGGCTTGGGCAAGAAGAAGAGCCAGACCCAGGGCAGATATTCAATTATTTCCCCTTGGAATTGATCTCAGGAATTCCTTACCCTGAGAATTCTCCACCTAGTGCAGGGTGGAGATAAGGGATGCACATTTAAAGCAGTCTGTGGCCAGAATCCTGTCTCTGGTGCAATCTCTCCCCCAGGAAGCTGGGCTGGCACAGAGCCTGCCTTGGCACTTTGCTTTTGCCAACATCCCAGCAGGACATCGGCTCCTGCCTAAGGAGTGCAGAGCAGCACCACTGGTGGCCAAGTGGCGTGGCCCGTGCCAAGTGGCCCCGAGGCCAGAAACAGCCGCCAGCACAGCTGAGCACGGGGGACCCCTCAGCCTCGGCTCCAGGTCTCTGCAGCCCCGGAGATTTGCACTTCCCGCCTGCAGCAGGAGGATGGGAGGCCCCCACTGAGCTGCACTGAAGGCAGCGCAGCAGCAGCCAGGGCTCCACAGCGGGACAAGGCCCTGGGCCTGCCCACACATCCTCTGCTGAAATCCTCGGCCTGGCCACCCTCCTTTGGCAGCTCCAGCCACCGGGGACAGCCCTTGCTGCCACTGCTGCAGCTTCAGCGCTCTCTGGGCCTGCCCTGCCACAGCTGCTGGGCAAGAGCACGGGACAATTCCACTCTGGCTCTCACTTACACTCACACACTGCCCTGCCTGCCATGGCATTGATGGAAAATACACCAGCTCATAGACTTTAACATTGTTAACCTTTCATTTCTCTACTCAGGCTTGCTTTGCCTTGGCTCTGGGGAAAGAAATGTTAAAGGTTTTGTTAAGAGATGTTACACCACTCAATGGAGATGAGTTTAACATCTCAACACACTGGGAATGGCCCAAAAGATACCCACAAAGATAACGACCAGCAGCAAAACATCAACCCCAGCAGCAAACAGCAACCAACACCTACCCCAGACACTGCCAGGGCTGCAGACACCTGGTCTGCAAAAGGCTGAGAAGGAAATCAGCACTTCCCACCTCATTAACAGCAGAAGCAAAGAAATCCGGGGCCACAAGGAAACCAAATACTAAAAACTGCACAGCCTGAAACTACATAACATTTAACCAGTGGATTTAGACTGGTTCAGACTGTATCAAGTTCGGGAAAAATCAAGTAAAACCCACGTGTCATGGAACGATTTTCTCTGCACGCCCGGGCTTTGTGGGGATGGAATGATTTCTGCAGCACATCCTGGCCAGAATTAAGGAATGCCTTGACTCTTCCACTAAACATAGTGGTAGAGTTTTTCTTTTTTCCTGCAGTTTCAGTGCAAAGTTTATAGCATTGGAGTATTTTTTGTAATAATCCTACTTCTATATTGCCGGTTGGGTTTGGTCAGGGATGTGAGAATGAGTTTTTACTCCGAGGAGAAAGAGAAGAAAGTGAATTGCTTTGGAATTTTTTTTGTCTGTGTTTTATGTGGCTCTTAGAGATACCAAAATTTTGGTCTGCATTTTTCAACGTTCACCTTTAGGCTGCACTTCGTAAAACTAGAAGAGATTTAAGTGTGACCCTTTTACCCATAAACAGTAAACAGATGATCTGAAGGAAAAAAAAAATCAGCAGGTTGTGGGGGGGCCACATGTGAGGCTGCTGAAGCTGCTCTGGAAGAGAAGCTGCATTCCAGGCACCCACGAGGAGCTTTAGAAATGCAAATTAACACTGCTGGGGCAAAGGGGGGACAATGTACCTGGCTCTTCTTGCCTGGGGCAGGAATTGGCTGATTCCCTCTGCCCCTCACCCCAAGCTCTGCCTGCTTGCACAGATGGAATCTGCACAGCTGAAGGCAGAGCCCATGGTGAGGATCTGACTCTGAAACAGAAATGGCTGAAGCTGCAAAGGGAAACAGCAAATGGAGAATGTTGTGAAAACTTCACTGCCAGGGGTCCCCCCTCTCGGGGTCCCCGCTGGGGCTCCTGGGGCTCTCCTCTCTCTGCGCTCCCGCCCAGGGAAGCCGCGGCTCTCCCGGGGCTCCCCAAATCCGGGGTCCCCCCGCCGCTCCCGCCGCTCCCGCGCGGTCCCCACGCGGCCCCGGCAGAGCTCGGAGGGCCCGGCCGGGAAGCCCAACCCGCACCGCGGGGGGACCCGCATCCCCCCGGCCCCGCCGGGGCTCTGCCGCCACCTGCACCGGGACCCCCCAAAAACACCTCCCGGGGACCCCCGATGTCCCCCCGAGGGCAGCTGC
This sequence comes from Taeniopygia guttata, assembly GCF_048771995.1. Taxonomy (NCBI): domain Eukaryota; kingdom Metazoa; phylum Chordata; class Aves; order Passeriformes; family Estrildidae; genus Taeniopygia; species Taeniopygia guttata. The sequence continues at coordinate 3,357,558 of NC_133062.1, forward strand.
GGCTCGGCCTTGGAGCCCCGCCAGCTCCAAACATCCCCCCAGAAACCCCAAACCCAGGGAGCCCCGGGATATTTGGGGCCAGCTCCCCCTGCCCGGGCACCTGCGGGATGGGGGCGACGCTCCCGGGGTGCTGCGAGTTCAGACAGAGCCGGAGCCCCGCGGTTCATCCTCCCCCTCCTCCTGCTGCTCCCGCTGCCGCTCCGCCTCTTCCTCCCTCCTCCTCCTCCTCCCCGCAGCCGCGGGAGGGGCGGGGATGGAGCCGGGACAGGTCGGAACGCAGAGAGGGGTGGGGGGATGCCAGGAGTGACTGGGCTGTACTGGGATCATACTGGGAGCAGCTCCTGGGTGACTGATCCTTCTGGGATCATACTGGGAGTGAGGAGGAGCAGCGCGGTGGCTCCAGCGCTGGGGCTGGGGGCGCTCCTGGCGGGCGAGGGGGAAGTGGGACCCCGGGCACCGAGACCCTGAATCGCCATTGCCGGCACCGGGACCCCCCCTGCTCCCCTTATCCTGCACAGGGACCCCCCTGAATCCCCCATTTCCGGACATCAGGGCCCTCTGCTCCCCTTTTCCCTGCTCCCAGCCTCTAGATTTCCCGTGTGCCTGATCCTGGAACGCCTTGGAACACCTTGGACCCCCATTGCTGCCTTTCCCAGCCCCCAGCCCCACCTTTGTGCAAAACCAGAGACCCTCTGAACTCCCCCTTCCCAAACACCCCGGGTGTCCCCACCCTGGTACCCCTTTTTGGGAAACCCTGGACTCCCCTTTCCTGGGCTCAAGGACCCCTGGAACTCCCTTCTACCTCTCCATCCCTGCCCCCCCATTTCCGTGACCCTGAGACCCCCCCTGCGCCCCCATTCCTGAGAACCAAGACACCCTTTTACCCCTTTGCCCAGCACTGAGACCCCCCTGCACCCCCTTATCCGGCACCAACACAACCTGTTCCCATCCCCTGCCTCTCCCAACCCCCAGCCCCACCCTTTTCCCTGACCTGGGACCCCTGGGTCCCCATTCCTGCCTTTCCCAGCCCCCAGCTCCTCCTTTCCTTACACTCAGGAGCGCTGGCATCCCCTTTCCTGGGCACAGGATTCCCTGGACACCCCATCCCAGCTCTACCAGTCCCTGCACCCCCTTTCCTTGGCTCTCAGCCCCTGAACCTCCTTCCCAGCTCTGCCAGCTCTGCAGGTCCCCCCTTTCCTTGGCCTGTGGACCCCCCTGGATCCCCAAACTCTCAGCCCCCTCAGCTCCCCCAAATCTCCATGTCCCCCCAGTTTTCCACTCCCTGCAGTTCCTGGAAGTGGCGCTGTCAGAGCCCGGCCCGGGGGTCCCCCAGTCCTTGATTGTGGGGGAGGTGGACGGGACCCCCCGTGAGCGCTGCGGCAGCGAGCGGGGCCGGATGGAGGCACAGACACCGGGGATGGGGGTGGGAGCTGAGCTGGGATATTGGGACAGCCAGAGCTGGGATATTGGGATAGCCAGAGCTGGGATATTGGGATAGCCAGAACTGGGATATTGGGATAGCCAGAGCTGGGATATTGGGATAGCCAGAACTGGGATATTGGGATAGTCAGAGCTGGGATATTGGGATAACCAGAGCTGGGGTATTGGGACAGCCAGAGCTGGGATATTGGGACAGCCAGAGCTGGGACATTGGGATAACCAGAGCTGGGATATTGGGATAGCCAGAACTGGGATATTGGGATAGCCAGAGCTGGGATATTGGGACAGCCAGACCCTGCTCAAGGACAGGAACTGGCCCGTGGCTGACAGTGACCTGGAGACGGGGCCGGTACAACCAGAGCAGGGGCAGTGGGGGGAGCCGGGGCTGGGCTGGGATCAGTGGGAATGGAGGACTCTGAGGGGCTGGGATGGGATCTCTGGGGATGGGAGGGATCTGTGGGGCTGAGATGGGAATCCAGGGAGCTCCAAGGGGCTCCCAGGGGCTGGGACACGACTCCATGGGTCTGTTCTCTCCTTGTTCCCAGGTCTCCACACAGTGCAGGGGGTTTCCAGCTGTGACCTCCTGTCCAACAGAGCGTCCATGGATCCCACCAGTACGGCTACGAGGGCTGGGATTTCATCTCTTTCCTGCTGGGATCTGGGAGCTTTGCAGTGTCCAGCGGTGCTCTCTGGATATCCCAGAGGTGCTGGGAATCCAGAGGGATCATGGTGGAGCAGATGAAGCATTACCTGGGACACACCTGTGTGGAAAGGCCCCCAAAATACATCAGATATGGTCGGGAGGCTCTGGAGCACAAAGGTGGGTGTGGGAAGGGAAGGGCAATTCCTATGGGAATGGGGGATTCAGGAATGGGGGACTTGGGAATGCAGGAATTGCCATGGAATTTCCATGGCCAGATCTCACTCTCATCCCAGTCAGGTGAGAATTCCATGGATGGATCTCCTCCCTAACCCACCGCCATGGGAATTCCATGGGGAAATGATTGGAATTGATAACCAATCCAATGAGAGCTGTGCAATGAGAAGTAATCCCTGCTGGGATTCCATGGGACATTGATCCCAATCCTTTGCCCAGGCTGGCTCTGCTGTGCCCGTAGCTGCACCAGGGGAGTGCCCTGTCCCTGCCCTGAGCCCAGCACAAGCCTTTCCTTGGGTGTTCCGTGCCCTGCCCAGGGCAGGAGGGCACTGCCGGAGCGGCTTTGGTGGCCCTGGGCACCCGGCTGGGCTGAAGCCACTGCAGGGGCTCCTGGGGAATGTTTCAGAGCAGAGCTGAAAGCAAACAGCAGTTTCTGGAGGGGATTCTGCCCCTGGGCCTGTGCTGGGAGCCCAAGGGCAACAGCCCAAAGTGCTGGGGCTCAGTGTCCCTCGGCCAGGCCGTGTTCCCTGGCTGTGCCCTGTCCCTCAGCTGTGCCCTGTCCCTCAGCTCTGTGGGGCCAGGTGTGGCAGCAGGACCTGGGGCAGCCCTGGGGGAGAACAACCCTGAGCCCCAGCTGGGCCAGTTCCCCCAGTTCCCCCCAGGCCACTCCCAGCATGGGCCCTGTGGCTCCCAGTCACCCCCAGTATGGTCCCACTCACTTCCAGTTACACTCAGTGTGATCCCAGTATCATCCCGGTCACTCCCAGTGTGATCCCAGCATGATCCCAGCATGTTCCCAGGTGTTCCCATTCACCCCTATAATAGTTCCAGGCACTCCCAGTATGGTTCCCGTCCTTCCCAGTATGATCCCAGTATGAACCCAGTCACTCTCATTACAGTACCATTTGCCCCCAGTAAGGTCCCAGTCACTCCAAGTCACCCAGTATGATTCCAGTCACTCCCAGTATGATTCCAGTCACTCCCAGATAGTCCCAGTATTATTGCAGTAACTTCCTTTATGGTTCCTCTGTGATCCCAGTCACTCCTGGTTAATGCAGCCTGGGGTCCCAGGGGTCCATCTGACCCCCGGGCTGCCGCTGCCGTGGGTGTCCGGATAGCGCTGCGCTGTCAGGCTCAGCCTGTCTGGGTCCCTCGGCTCAGCTCCCAGCCACAGGCAACTTAGCGAGCACCTCTGGAGTGATTTCAGCTCTGTGAGTTCAGCTCTTGGTGATTTCGCTCTGTGCTCACAAGTGCCTCCTGCAGACACACAGGGATAGAGAGAGGAAAAGGCTGTATGTGGTTCCACAGCGATGTCCTTTATTGCCAGCTCCTCTGAAGGGATTCAGTGACAGTTCTTCTGCTGAACTGGGCAGAAATGGGCCTTTATATGGGGTACTGGGGTGTTGGAAATTGTCCAGTCGCCAGAGTTAAGAAGAATACGACCAATAGCCTTATTACAGAGAGATAAGAAGGGTCTGAATGCAGAAGAGGGGCTTCTTTGGTCCCATCACCGTGACTTAGGCATTTCTTATCTTAGGTGAGGACCGCCAGGGAAGCCTTGCAGGGCCTCTGACTGCTGCAACTCCACTTTCTGTATTTAGTAAAAAGGCGTGCCCTATAGTTCTTTTAAAACAGTGGACAAGGCATGAGAACATAGCTAACAAAATCACAATTAGAATGAAAATCCACAAAATTCCCTTAGCCAAAGATGTACCCTATCCCATTAATCCCCTCTGACCAAAAAGGTCATTGACCCAGTCTGGGTTGCTTTCTACTTTTAAGTCCTTCACAAGTTCCTTCAGTTTCTGGATGTTTGCGTGGATGGATTCTGAGCGTGAAGGGAGATTGATGCAACGCATCCCTTCAAAGTATTGGCAGCCATGTCCGTGGGCTAGCAGTAGGAAGTCTCGTGGTTTCTTCTTCCTTTAAAAGATCACTTAGGGTGGCAGAGGTAGCATTGGCTTGCTTGCTGAGCCAGCACCCTAAGTGATTTATTTCACCAAGGGCTGCAGCTACCCAGGGTAGGAAGAGGGAGACTGCAATCTTTTTTGGTTTGTTCCATCGTATAATTTTGGATTGGAATTTTCATCAAATTCTGTGTAGGATCTTTTGTAGTGTTTTAATTTGCTTTCTTTTTTCCAATTACATAACAAGGTGATATTTGGAGTAAGGGTAGAAAGTTTTCCAAGGCTACAAGGACCTCCCTGGAGCTGCAAGGGGTTCCCATCCCATAGTCGGTTACCACAGATGAGAAACGTTCCCTTGGGTAATACTTTGGGGTGGAGAGAGGATGCAGAGATCACCTGAGCGGTGTAATTGCACCAGTTATAGTTCCCACTGTGTCGGCCATTCCGAGTGAGTGATGATGGTCACATCCGCACCAGTGTCCAGCATCCCTGGGAGGTGGATCTTCTCTCCTCTGTAGCATAGACCACACTCGCTATTAGGCTTACTTGGTCCCACAATTTGTGCCCACATTCTGTAGGGTTGAGAGGAAGCTGTTCCCTGTGATTCTTTGGGAGTAGAAAGGCTTGTGCGATCAGAATTCCTCATGAAAGGAAAAATTGTGAGTCTGTGCAGCACAGCTGGACTGAGATTTCTTGTCCTGGGTGCACTGTTTGTACTTTTGGAACAACAAAGATTTCCTCTGGGCCATGGAGAGTGTCACCTATAATTAAAATGTCAAAAAAAAGCCCCTTTTGGCCCATGCTTTCCTGTGGGAACACGATAAACATCCTTATCATTAAAGTCAATGGACAAAGCAGTTACCAACTGGCGTCGTGTTCCCATCTGTGTCCCTCCGTGGGTTGGATCCCCTCCAGGTGGCCTGGAATCTCCTGGGATGATGCATGGTTGGGTCTGGATGGCTTTTGATTTGTTGTCTTTGTGCGGGGCCTGGCCGCGCTCCACTGGGAGTTTCCCAAACACTGCTGGTAGCGCTGCTGGTTCTCGGGTCTTTGGTAGGTGTTTTGGGGGTTTTGGGTAGGTAACCTGTCTGGACAGTGTTGCAGCATTTTTGAGAGAAAGAGGACATGAATTGTGAAAGTTGAGCTACTCCAGGCTAGGCCTCAGATTGAGGCCTGGTGGGGCCTTCAAAGCCTCTGACGCAGTTAGAAATTCAGAGCTTGTGGCGCAGATAGAAATAGTCTTAAGGTGTTGTGGGGACCACTGGGTTGTCTGGGTGTGAATTAGTATAGGTTTTATGGTGTAAAGTGTAGGCCGTTTTAAGGAAAAGGTAAACAATGTTAGCCTACCAATTAGAGTGTCTTTGTTTCTGTAAACTATGTGGAAGCTTATATAAACTACCGCCTTATCTTGAATAAACGGAGAACGTTGCATTAATCATATTGGTTGGATGTGCGTTTGTCTTGTCCAGCTTTCCGTTTTTCTGAGATTCCCTGGCTTTAAGTGGCGCCCGAACAGGGACTCAGGAGGCTCCGAAAAGGCTGCCAAATTACTTTTAGAGTAACGGGCAGTCGGGTTTGAGTCGCGCGACGAAAATTCAGGTCCAAATCGCCTCATGGTGACGGGACCGGGATCCCAAATTCACTTTTTGTGAACGGGGATCAAGTGGAACGGAGCAGAAGTCTCCAAACTCCGAATTGGGCAGTTTCCCAACGGGAGGAAAAAGACTCTTCGCATTGTTGTTTGTTTGCGAGAGTCCGTTGGAGCAGTGGGAAGACCTCAGCGTTCACAAAGGACCCGAACGGCGGGTGTGGACGTGGCCGGGGCCGGGAAGCTGGAGCGGAGTTGCTGCCTTGCCGAAGAAAAGCGAGAGCGAAGCAACCCGCGGAGGTTTGGAGGTAAGCTGCGGACAGAAAGAGAGGGTGAAAGTTCACCATGGATGGGGATCTGCAGGCTTCAGTGCGGCTTCTCTTTCATATTCTCTCAAAGAGAGCTGAAAAAGTTAAAGAAGCCGATTTAGAACAGTTGGTCCTTTTGGCAAGAAGCAAAGGCAAGCTGCAAAAACCTTTGCTGATTTTTAGTGAAACCGAATGGCAAGAGTTGGGGCAGCTGCTTTGGGATGCAGTGATAGAGGGCGGAAAAGACAAGAAAACACTATTGGAGCTCGGAGGCGTTTGGAAAAAAGTTTTACATACCTTACAGAGCATGGCCGCGGAGAAAAAAGCAGCAGAAGCTGCAATTCAGGCATTTGAGCAATCCACATCAGAACAGATAGAAGCTCAAAAGCCATCTCGGGTTGAAAAATTTTTTAATGTTTGTAATATGCGGCAAGTGCGAGGGCAGAAAGCTCCAGTCAGTCCCTCTGTCAGGGATGTTGTTGCTCGTTTGGAGGGAAGCACAGAGCCAGGCGGCGCAGGGCCGGCCGGCGCGAGACAAAGCAAAAATGTGGCCGCGCCCGGAGCGGAAGTGTGCTCGCAAGCGGCGGATGTTAACAGCTCGGCGGTTCCGCGGAATGAGGCAGACCAGGAAGTGACCCTCCCGGGTCCCTCGGGAGGCGGGGAGACACCTGAGGAGGCAGGCGGAGTTGGTGACGAAACAGGGCTGAGTCAGGAGGAGGAACTCAGGGGCGGAGATCAAGGCAGAGACCAGGGCGGAGAAGGGAGCGAGGCGGCGCTGGCCCCTCGCCCCCCCGCAGCGGCAGCAGCGGCAGCTGCCGCGGGTGTGTGCAGACGCAGAGGAGCGGCTTGCCAGTACCCGCCGGCGGCGGCAGCGGCAAACAACCCGGCGCGAGTTGGAGGGGCTGGGCACCCCAATGCTAGCGAAATGGCAGAAGCAGCCACCCAAACAACACCAGAGTGGAGCCCTGAAAATGCCAGTTCCCATTCCACCACGGTAGCTCTACGCTGCCCCCTCCCACCGAGTTCAGATTCTGACGACTCAGAACCAGACCTTTCTGTTGTCAATTGCAGCAGGGACAAGCGATCACAGAACAAGATACAAAGACCAAATATGTTACAGAAAGAAATAGCCCGCCTTGCCACCCTCTCAAATCGTCAGGCTCAACCAGTGGAACCTTCCACTGGCCAGCAATTGGCATTGCCAGCAGTTTTAAAAAATCCATTGCAGTCCCGATGGGCATCAGTTGTGAAGGATGCTCTTTTGGATGGTGACTGGAAGGCTGTCAGCTCCCTGGCTTGTCCTGTCATAGTGTCTAATGGGAATGCCATCTGGGAGCCCCATGACTGGAAAATCCTACAATCAGCTAAGCAGACAGTCACCACTTATGGGATCAGATCAGAAGCAGCCAGGAACATCATTCAGTATATATTCACAGCAGATGTGCTTTGTCCTGGTGATTCATCTAACATTGCATCCCTGCTCCTGACACCTTCCCAGTTTCTCATGTTTGAAAGGGAATGGAGGCGGGTGGCAATTGAAGAGGCCAACAAACACACAAATGTGGGAGACCCCTTTTATGGAGTCCAGCCAGATATGCTGACTGGGCAGGGACCATATGCAACCAATCAGGTACAACTTACCTTTCCCGTTGAAATGCACCAATTGTCACAGCAATTGGCCCATCAAGCTTTGCTTTTGGTACCAGACAAGAAAAAGTCAGCATCCTATGCCACCATAAAGCAAGGAGCCACTGAACCATTCGGACAATTTATTGATAGGCTGTCAGCTGCTTTGAAGGACGCACCTGACGTGCCACCAGACGTTCAGGAACATTTATTCCGATCCCTTGCTTTCGAAAATGCTAACCCACACACAAGAACCATCTTAGCCACCCTTCCTCAAAGCTGTCCAGTCGATGAGATGCTTGTCAGAGCCACACGCGCAGAACAAAGCAACCAAGCTGCAGCATTCACCGCAACCATCCAGGATGCCATGCAACAACAAGGACACATCATTGCAGCTGCTTTATCAAGCAACAACACAAGGAGACAGAAGACGTAATGAAAAAAGTATAGCAATACTGAGTGTTTTCCAAGATACCAAGAAGGATGGACATGATGTAAATCAAAGTTATTTCAAATACAATGTGGATGAAAGATGAAAATGTTAATAATTATTTAATTGCCAAAAATGTCTCTGAAAACAAAGATTTGAGAAAAGTCAGTCAGATGGAATGTTGGCATTGAGTTCACAATTTCTGTTTTTGAGTTTTTATAGATAATAATATAAGTGATGATGATTTTTGAGTTTTATAGATAATAAGATAAATGATAATTTTCAAGTTTTTGTAGGTAATGATAAGATAAGTAATGATTGTTACTAATGTTATATGAATGCTTTGAAAAGATTGTCTTAAACTATTTTAAACATTTCTTGTTGATAAGTTGATCATATAATGTAAGTTGTCTGATTTTTGTGATAAGAATTATTATTAAGATGTTAAGGTATTGAGGTGTTGTTTTAATATTTACAGTCAGTTTTTATATGTCTTATTGTTTTTTAGGTGATTGATTGCAAGATGTGTTTTTCAGGATCCTGTGTGTTTGATTTTTTAACTACTCATGTGTTTTCTTTATCCAATCTTCTATGCAGCTGCAGTTCATCTTCTTTTAAAAATTTATAGTCCAAGTTCTGGTTCAAGATTTCAGACTTCAAATTTTCAGATTTCTGAAGAAAAAGTTTGTTGTATTTAGAGAATTTTTGTTTTAAAAAGAAATTTTAGACAGGTTCAATTATTTGATGGTTTGATAAATTTTTAATAATAAGGTTTTTCACTTATAACTGTTATTTTTAAGACTTTTGTTTTAAACATATCCTCCAATTAGAATTCGAGCTCTGGCCAGGCTCTGGCTCTACGTGGATGGTGTGATTGACCCAGATGTTTTCTGCATCAAAAAGTATTCAAGTCCTTTTGGCTTGACAATTTGACCATACAGGACAGCTGAGCCTCAAAGGGAGTTTTGGAGAGACATGATCCGGACATGTTTTATCCAAATCTCTGTTGTTTTAAGGTTTTTCAGCTGCTGCAGACACTGGGATGACAATTTGATAGTGTAGCACTTGGTAACTGTGATTTTATATGTAATATTGATTGTGTATTATTTGATTGATTTTTATTTGTTGTTAGTTTCTTTACTATGTGCGTTGTTTTGTTTTTAATGTTTTTTCATGTTTATAACAAAGATGTTGATATTTCCATTTCTTCATGCAAGTTTTAGGGAACAGAATTGAGAGAGGACCCTCCAGTCCCTGTGGGGGTGTTGGGTTTGTTTGTGTTTTAACAGGTGCAGAATCTAGATGGATTTCAGTGAAGAATGTGGAACTTATCAATTGCAAGAGGGCATTGATCTCTCCACAAGTGGATCAGAGGATGCACAGCAAAAGTGGATTGTGCAAAGATTTGTGTTTCACCCAAAGAAGATCGTGGGCTTTGAGGGTTTTTTATAAGTATGTTTTTAATGATGTTATAGAATTTTTTTTTTGCTAAGTTTTAATAAGTTTTAGTAATGCCTGTGATTTTTCTGTTCATCTTGCCATTGTCTTTCAATGGCAAAAGAAAAAGAGGGAGGTCCCAACGGGGATCAACAGAAATTCTACTTGAGTGAGTGTTTTTACCCATCCAACCAAGAAGTCGTGTGATGGACAGGACAGATGCTCTTGCTGCATTGATACGAAAAGGCAGAAACAGAATTTTAAAAAATAGATGAAAAAGATATCAACCCGCAGTGATAACAACGTGAACAACAACAGTTTGCCTGGAACATCCCTGATGAATCCAGTTCTGATGAAAATTAATTTTGTAGAGTACAGAAAAATAAGTTGAAATATTATAAGTGTGAAGTTAGATTTATCAGAAGTTAGTTTATTAGAAGTTATAGTTTATGTTTAGAATTAAGATTGTTTCTTTCATGTTAAACAGGGCATTCAAAAACCTGAGAAATATGTGGTGGGCCTCAATGTTTTTATTAAGCAGTGTTTTGGTTGTTGAAGTATCTGGAATCCTTGACATTGACAAGAGAGAAAATATGTGGATAACTTGGGCCAAACAAACTAGGCAAGATTGATTCTGTCTGTTGTTAGCCACACTGTCTAACCCCTTTTCGTACTTGTTTAATTGGAGTCTCGTTGGGTCCCATTGCAGAGTTCAAAACTTGGACCCGAGCTCAAATAAATCTAAATAGCACTCTGGGAGCGCAAGCTGTTGCATTTGTGCAAAACCTTAAATTTACTGATGACAGTTTTCAAGAATTTGGTCTTTTGGGTTCTGTCCCAGGAAATTACTGTTTGATATTTGGATCTTATGCTACCAAACCAACTCAAGAAAATGGAAAATTGACAGATGACGACACTTGGTTGTCTCCCAGATCACCATTGTATTACAACTATTCAGAATATTGTAACAATTCGACTCAATCTGTGACACCGCCAAGAGGTGGTGCAGGAAAACTGCCTCCAGGAACCTTCCTCATTTGTGGGGACCGAGCCTGGTCAGCAGTCCCTCAAAATGCTAGGGGAGGCCCATGTTATATCGGTAGGTTGACGCTTTTTGCTCCCACCATACATCAGGTTCTCGAATTGCCTCAGAAGACTCAACGAGCCAATCGCAGTGTTCTCCAAATGGACCCTAATTGTAAAGATATAGTGTCATTGTGGGGGCGTGCCTCTGTAGTAGTAGCCTCACTCTTTGCCCCAGGGGTCGCCTCATCAAAAGCGCTCACACAATTGAGAACTCTAGCCTGCTACACAGGAAAACAAATTAATATCACATCTAAATTGATAAGTGAGCTTGCTGCAGATGTAGACGATACCCGTCATGCGGTTCTACAAAACAGATCTGCAATTGATTTCCTTCTTTTAGCACAAGGACATGGGTGCGAAGAATTTGAGGGCATGTGCTGCATGAATTGTCTGACCATTCTCAATCGATTTATAAACAGTTAACGCAATTGAAGGACAACATGAGAAAAAAAACATATCGTAGTGGACACTCAATTTGATAACTGGCTCAATTTTTTAGGTTTTTTGGCTGAGTCAAAGATTTAATTCGTTTTGGTATTGTACTTTTTTTTTATCTTTATAGTTATTTTAATTGTATACCGTGTTTTTTACAGTGTGTGCAAAAATTAGTTCATTGCGCCTTCACTTCAGCCTGAGTAGCTCAAAAAGAAAAAGAGGGAATTGTTGCAGCATTTTTGAGAGAAAGAGGACATGAATTACGAAATTTGAGCTACTCCAGTCTAGGCCTCAGATTGAGGCCTGGTGAGGCCTTCAAGCCTCTGACGCAGTTAGAAATTCAGAGCTTGTGGCGCAGATAGAAAATAGTCTTAAGGTGTTGTGGGGACCACTGGGTTGCTTGGGTGTGAATTAGTATAGGTTTTATGGTGTAAGGTGTAGGCCGTTTTAAGGAAAAGGTAAACAATATTGGTTTGCCAATCAGAGTGTCTTTGTTTTTGTAAACTATGTGGAAGCTTATATAAACTACCACCTTATCTTGAATAAACGGAGAACGCTTGATGAACCACATTGGTTTGAACCTGCGTTTGTCTTGTCCAGCTTTCCGTTTTTCTGAGATTCCCTGGCTTTACCAAATTCACTTTTTGTGAACAGGGATCAGGTGGAAAGGAGCAGAAGTCTCCAAACTCCGAATTGGGCCGTTTCCCAACGGGAGGAAAAAGACTCTTCACATTGTTGTTTGTTTGCGAGAGTCCGTTTGAGCAGTGGGAAGACCTCGGCGTTCACAAGGGACCTGAATGGCGGGTGTGGACATGGCCGGGGCCGGAAAGCTGGAGCGGGGTTGCCGCCTTGCCGAAGAAAAGCGAGAGCGAAGCAACCTGCGGAAGTCGGAGGTAAGCCGTGGAGAGAGAGAGAGGGTGAAAGTTCACCATGGATGGGGATCTGCAGGCTTCCCTGCGGCTTCTCTTTCATATTCTCTCAAAGAGAGCTGAAAAAACTAAAGAAGCCGATTTAGAGCAGTTGGTCCTGTGGGCAAGAAGCAAAGGCAAGCTGCAAAAGCCTTCGCTGATTTTTAGTGAAATCGAATGGCAAGAGTTGGGGCAGCTGCTTTGGGACGCAGTGATAGAGGGCGGAAAAGACAAGAAAACACTATTGGAGCTCGGAGGCGTTTGGAAGAATGTTTTACATACCTTGCAGAGCATGGCCGCGGAGAAAAAAGCAGCAGAAGCTGCAATTCAGGCGTTTGAGCAACCCACATCAGAACAGACAGAAGTTCAGAAGCCATCTCGGGTTGAAAAATTCTTTAATGTTTGTAATATGCGGCCAGTGCGTGGGCAGAAAGCTCCAGTCAGCCCCTCTGTCAGAGATGTTGTCGCTCGTTTGGAGGGAAACGCAGAGCCGGGCGGCGCAGGGCCGGCCGGCGCGGGACAATGCAAAAACGTGGCCATGTTCGGAGCAGAAGTGTGCTCGCAAGCAGCGGATGTTAACAGCTCAGCGGTCCCGCGGAGTGAGGCAAACCAGGAAGTGGCCCTGCCAGGTCCCTCGGGAGGCGGGGAGACACCTGAGGAGGCAGGCGGAGTTGGTGACGAAACAGGGCTGAGTCAGGAGGAGGAACTCAGGGGCGGAGATCAAGGCGGAGACCAGGGCGGAGACGGGAGCAAGGCGGCGTTGGCCTCTCGCCCCCCCGCAGCGGCCACGGCGGCGGCTGCCGCAGGTGCGTGCATGCGCAGAGGAGCGGCTCGCCGGCACCTGCCAGCAGCGGCGGCAGCGGCAAGCAGCCTGGCGCGGTTTGGAGGGGCTGGGCACCCCAATGCTAGCGGAATGGCAGAAGCAGCCACCCAAACAACACCAGAGCAGAGCCCTGAAAATGCCAGTTCCCACTCCACCACGGGAGCTCTACGCTGCCCCCTCCCACCGAGTTCAGATTCTGACAACTCAGAGGCAGACCTTCCTGTTGTCAATTGTAGCAGGGACAAGCGATCACAAAACAAGATACAAAGGCAAGAAAAAGCTAGAGAAAGCCCTTCCTCGTCCGTTGTGGAACGGGTTGGGAGAACTAAGGCAACGGGCGTTGGCGGAGAGCAGCAGGGTGCGGCGGTGAGCACCAGTCAGCCGCCCGGGCGCACCGCAGAAGCGGCAGGCAGAGCGGGGCCAGGCAGAGCGGGGCCAGGCAGAGCGGGGCCAGCCAGCACCGAGCCTGAGGCGGCCCGGGGCAAAGCAGACTTCGGCCGAGAGACAGAAGGCTCCTTGTTGCTGAGCAACAGCGCGAGGAGGGAGATGGGCATTCCCGGGGGCTCGGCCGTGCTGGAGTCGGAGCAGGCGGGGCGCGGCCGCATCAGGGGCGTCTCCTCTCCCATCCCCACAGTGACGCAGCAAGGACGGGAGCGAGATGGCGCCGCCCCCTCATCTCCCTGCAGCACCCGGCAATGGCGGCGGAGACGCTGCACAGCCTGGTTGCCACGGTAACGACAACCCCAAGAGCAGCAGTGCCACCGATGGCGAGATGGCAACACTACAGCAAAAATTTCAACAGCATTTTTCCCATTCCTTGCAAAAGTCAGAAGACGCAATGAAAAATATAGCAATACTGAGTGTTTTCCAAGATACCAAAAAGGATGAACATTATGCAAATCAAAGTTATTTCAAATACAATGTGGATGAAAATCACTTGAAAAAGATAGAAATGTTAATAATGATTTAATTGCCAAAAATGTCTCTGAAAACAAAGATTTGAGAAAAGTCAGTCAGATGGAATGTTGGCATTGAGTTAACAATTTCTGGTTTTGAGTTTTTATAGATAATAAGATAGTAATGATGATTTTTGAGTTTTATAGATAATAAGATAAATGATGATTGTCAAGTTTTTATAGGTAATGATAAGTAGTGATTGTTACTAATGTTATATGAATGCTTTGACAAGATTGTTTTAAACTATTTTAAACATTTCCTGTTAATAGGTTGATCATATAATGTAAGTTGTCTGATTTTTGTGATAAGAATTATTATTAAGATGTTAAGGTATTGAGGTGTTGTTTTAATATTTACAGTCAGTTTTCATATGTTTTATGGGTTTTTAAGTGATTGATTGTAAGATGTGTTTTTCAGGATCCTGTGTGTTTGATTTTTTTTAACTACTCATGTGTTTTCTTTATTCAATTTTCTATGCAGCTGCAGTTCATCTTCTAAAAATTTATAGTCCAAGTTCTGGTTCAAGATTTCAGACTTCAAATTTTCAGATTTTTGAAGAAAAGGTTTGTTGTATTTAGAGAATTTTTGTCTTGAAACAAATTTTAGACAGGTTCAATTATTTGATGTTTTGATAAATTTTTAATAATAAGGTTTTTCACTTATAACTGTTATTTTTAAGACTTTTGTTTTAAACATATCCTCCAATTAGAGTTCGAGCTCTGGCCAGGCTCTGGCTCTACGTGGATGGTGTGATTGATCCAGATGTTTTCTGCATCAAAAAAGTATTCAAGTCCTTTTGGCTTGACAATTTGACCATACAGGACAGCTGAGCCTCAAAGGAGGTTTTGGAGAGACATGATCCGGACATGTTTTATCCAAATCTCTGTTGTTTTAAGGTTTTTCAGCTGCTGCAGACTCTGGGATGACAATTTGATAGTGTAGCACTTGGTAACTGTGATTTTATATGTAATATTGATTGTGTATTATTTGATTGATTTTTATTTGTTGTTAGTTTCTTTACTATGTGCATTGTTTTGTTCTTAATGTTTTTTCATGTTTATAACAAAGATGTTGATATTTCTATTTCTTCATGCAAGTTTTAGGGAACAGAATTGAGAGAGGACCCTCCAGTCCCTGTGGGGGTGTTGGGTTTGCTTGTGTTTTAACAGGTGCAGAATCTGGATGGATTTCAGTGAAGAATGTGGAACTTATCAATTGCAAGAGGGCACTGATCTCTCCACAAGTGGATCAGAGGATGCACAGCAAAAGTGGATTGTGCAAAGATTTGTGTTTCACCCACAGAAGATCGTGGGCTTTGAGTTTTTTTTTATAAGTGTGTTTTTAATGATGTTATAGAATTTTTTTTTTGCTAAGTTTTTAATAAGTTTTAGTAATGCCTGTGATTTTTCTGTTCATCTTGCCATTGTCTTTCAATGGCAAAAGAAAAAGAGGGAGGTCCCAACGGGGATCAACAGAAATTCTACTTGAGTGAGTGTTTTTACCCATCCAACCAAGAAGTCGTGTGATGGACAGGACAGATGCTCTTGCTGCATTGATACGAAAAGGCAGAAACAGAATTTTAAAAAATAGATGAAAAAGATATCAACCCGCAGTGATAACAACGTGAACAACAACAGTTTGCCTGGAACATCCCTGATGAATCCAGTTCTGATGAAAATTAATTTTGTAGAGTACAGAAAAATAAGTTGAAATATTATAAGTGTGAAGTTAGATTTATCAGAAGTTAGTTTATTAGAAGTTATAGTTTATGTTTAGAATTAAGATTGTTTCTTTCATGTTAGACAGGGCATTCAAGAACCTGAGAAGAATGTGGTGGGCCTCAATGTTTTTATTTTATACTTGTTTAATTGAAGTCTCGTTGGGTCCCATCGCAGAGTTCAAAACTTGGACCCGAGCTCAAATAAATTTAAATAGCACTCTGGGAGCGCAAGCTGTTGCATTTGTGCAAAACCTTAAATTTACTGATGACAGTTTTCAAGAATTTGGTCTTTTGGGTTCTGTCCCAGGAAATTACTGTTTGATATTTGGATCTTATGCTACCAAACCAACTCAAGAAAATGGAAAATTGACAGATGACAACACTTGATTGTCTCCCAGATCACCATTGTATTACAACTATTTAGAATATTGTAACAATTCGACTCCAAGAGGTAGTGCAGGAAAAACTGCCCCCAGGAACCTTCCTCATTTGTGGAGACCAAGCCTGGTCAGCAGTCCCTCAAAATGCTAGGGGAGGCCCATGTTATATCGGTAGGTTGATGCTTTTTGCTCCCACCATACATCAGTTTCTCGAATTGCCTCAGAAGACTCAACGAGCCAAACGCAGTGTTCTCCAAATGGACACTTCATTTGATAACTGGCTCAATTCTTCAGGTTTTTCTGGCTGGGTCAAAGACAGTGTGTGCAAAAATTAGTTCATTGTGCCTTCACTCCAGCCTGAGTAGCTCAAAAGAAAAAGAGGGAATTGTTGCAGCATTTTTGAGAGAAAGAGGGCATGAATTGTGAAAGTTGAGCTACTCCAGGCTAGGCCTCAGATTGAGGCCTGGTGTGGCCTTCGGGGCCTCTGACGCAGTTAGAAATTCAGGGCTTGTGGCGCAGATAGAAAATAGTCTTAAGGTATTTTGGGGACCACCGGGTGTGAACTAGTATAGGTTTTATGGTGTACAGTGTAGGCCGTTTTAAGGAAAAGGTAAACAATGTTAGCCTACCAATCAGAGTGTCTTTGTTTCTGTAAACTATGTAGAAGCTTATATAAACTACCGCCTGATTTTGAATAAACGGAGAACGTTGCATTAATCATATTGATTGGATGTGCGTTTGTCTTGTCCAGTTTCCCGTTTACCTGAGATTCCCTGGCTTTAGAGCCCCTCAATAATAATTAAAGTTTCTCTAGCAATTGCTTTATTCATTATTTGCCTCCCTTCCCTGCCCGGCTGTGACTGGAACTACACCAAAGGGAAAGTGCCTGCAGCCGAGGGAAGGCTGGGCTTGGGTCTCTGGTTCTGTTTGTCCTTGCTGCCGGTGGTGTTGGTTGTTTGCCTTGTACATACTGGTAAAGAACTGCCACTCCTTTTCCCACATCTTTGCCTGAAAGCCCCTTAATTTCAAAGTTATAATAATTGGTAGGGAAGGGGGATCTCATTCTCCATTCCAGAGAGGTCTGGCAGACACCTGTCTTTCAAACCAAGACAAGCTGACAATTAACAATTTATTAGCAATTGTTTATTAACAGTTAACGGACAATTATCAATTACTTATCAATCTAATCAACAATTAGTTAATCAACTTAGGTAAGAGGGAGGTGCTCACTGGAACGTGGGAGGGTAGCTGCAGAGGTCTCTGGTGAAGGGTGGGAGACCACCAGCAGCAGAAGGTAGGATGTCACCAGCTCCTGCCGCACGCTCCAGCTGACACAAATGTTGTCACTCAAGTGTTGGTCTTTAGAGCACCTCCTTCTTGGGTCCCTGGCCTTACTCTGTCTCTTCTAATGGTTTATCCAGACTGTCCTTCTCCTGGGCTCTGCCTTCCAAAGTCACCTGCCCCATCTTCTCACCTGGCTGCAGGTTAGGAATCCTAGGAAGAGAGGGACTGGTATTAGCCAGAGGAACATTCCCAGCCCGCCGCTTTTCTGTCTCCTTGCAGGGCACACAGTGTTGCATCCTCTCTCTGTGCAAGCAGCAAGCAGCAGATTTAACAGCTGCACTAGCTGCATGGAGGCTGCAGAGATGCAAGGGCAGGAACATGACCAGTTAAATGCCCGGGGACCAACTACAGCACATGGGGTTCCATGTGGAGAAGCAGGCCTTGCTTGTCCCAAAAGGAAGCAGAGCTGGGGACTGGCTGGTCCCTGGATCTCTTGTTGCAGATTTTGCAACCCTCCACAAGCTTACTGTTTCATACAGTGTCTTTTCCCAGTGCCTCCCTGCCAAGGGGTGAAAGATGATGATGAAAGATGAGGATCTTTCTGTGCTCCTGTGGGTGTTTCTGCTGCCTCCCTGGGGCTCCCCATCCCAGTCAGAGGGACTGAAGGGAGGGTGTTGGGGGGTGAACCAGGCTGGGCTTGGTGATGCCCAGCAACAGGACAAGAGGCAACAGGCAGAACCTGAACAAGACAATTCCACCTGAATCTGAGGAAGAACTTCTTTCCTGTGCCGGTGATAAGTTGCGCAGAGAGGGTGTGGAGTGTCCCTCACTGGAATTATTCCAGAGTCCTCTGGACACAACCCTGTGCCACGTAGTCTGGGATGACCCCGCTTCAGCAGGGAAGTGGCACCAGATGACCTAGCGTGGTCCTTCCCACCCTGTCCCACCCTGTGATTCAGTGATACCCATCAGTAGCATGAGTTGGCAAGCGTGGAGATATTTCCCACCTGCACAGCAGGGTGGTCTTAAACTTCCCCAGGCACTCTGGGAAGAACTGCACGTCAAAGGTCTCCTTCTGGCCAGGAGCAATGATGCCACAGTAGGGGTTGATTGAGAACAGGTCATGGACAACATCTGGAAAAACTTCTAGGGAGGTGCTGACACAGTCGTCCTGCTCAGAATACTGCTGCTGCTCAAAATCCAGCTCCTGCACGAAATCCAGCTCCTGCACAGAATCCAGCTCCTGCACGGAATCCAGCTCCTGCACAGAATCCAGCTCCTGATCGGAATCCTGCTCGGAATCCAGCTCCTGCTCAGAATCCTGCTGCCACTTGGAATCTGGCTCCTGCTGCTGCTCAGAATCCTGCTGCTGCTCAGCAGGCCGCCGCAGCTGCCACACTTCAGGATGTGTCTCCGAAGGATGGTCCTGCTCCGACCAGAAAAGACGCAGCAGCTTTCTGCGATGCTTTACAGTATCATAGGAGAGGAACCGACCTGCAGGGAGGAAGAGGATACCTTCCAAAGACAAAATCCTGTGTTCCCAGCAACTCTGCCTCCTGCTGCAGGTAGGTGGAAGAGAGCTGGGATGCACTTGGAGAATCTCTGGTCAAGTACTTTATTCTAGCAGGAGACAGAGTGTCGGGAGCAGGGTCTCTGCCTGAGCACACACTCCTGCGCCAAAGCAGGAAAGTTGGTTTCAGACAGTGACTTTGGTTTGCCCTGGAGTGGGGAACTGCACATAGACAGTGGCTGCAGGGCAGCTCACTCGTTACACCACTGTTTTTCCCGGTCTCAGACTTCTCAAAGAGATGACCTGGTGTCCCCCTTCCTAGTCCTGACCCGGCACGTGGCTCTCCCCAGAGCCTGGCTCAGCTGCTTTGCAGAGCAGAAGTGGCTCAGCAAGAACAGAAGGGGCTGAAAGGCAGAGGGGGACAAGGAGAAAACTCTCCAGCTGCAGCTGGGAAGGTGCTGATGAAAGTGGATGCATGGACAAGGATGAAAAAGCAATTCATGTTTTGAACTGAAGTGGCAGGGTCTTCTCCCCGGGCCCTCAGCTACCAAGTGAAATGCTCTTACGCATCAGAGTGGTTGAGTATGGCTTCTTCAGCTTCTTCACTGGTTCACTCCCTGCAGGTTTCTCCCAGGAGTATTCCAGAGCTACCTCGCCTGTGTTTTGCAGTGTGAAACTAAAAAGCAAGAAGGAGGAATAAAAAAATGTCCAAGAAGTATAAAGCAAATAGTACAGTAATATTGTCTGATGGACTCCTGATACCACTTTCTCCTGAGGAGCATCTTCCCCAGGCAACCCAGCCATGCTCAGACTGCTGTCCTGGGTGGCCCAAGAAAAGATTTCAAAGTCTGGAAGTTTAAGAGGCCTGCTGCTGGGAATCTCCTTCCTCTCTCCTGGGCTTGGAAGCAGACACATCGTGGGAGCAGGGACCAGGCAGGAGATAAGGGCACTTGGGAACCTGGGGAACCCCCAGGCACAGGGCACCTGCGCAGGACCAGGGAGCTCTGGCAGCACACAGAGGTGTGGTAACAACCCTGTGAGGGCCAGCAATAAATGAACCGGGGGACACAGGCCCTCTGCACTCTGAGGGGTCACCAACAGCCAGGAGAAACAGAGACAGCACTGAGGCATTCCAGGAGAAAAGGCATGCAACTATTGTCAAGCAACACACATGCAACAAGGGAGTCACACAGGGCAACACAGACAGGGCCAGCAGCTGGAAATATCCGTGGGCTTTCAGCTGGAAAGAGGGGATTATTCTAGGACAGTCTCTCCAACTCTAGCGACTGGAAGCGCAACTTCTTCCCTTGATTATTTGTGGATTAAGCAGGAGCTCTAGACGAGCATCTCCTTGGAGGTCAGGCTTTAGGCGTGGATCAGCAGAGGGATGCCTCAGGGACATGACCCCCAGGGCATCCCCACTGGGACCCTGCCTGCCCCAGGAGGCAGTCTCAGGTACCCAGAAAAAGAGGCACTCCCTACATTTCTGGAGATGGCTATTTTAAACCAGGTTGGATGCCAGATGTGTCCCTCAAAGGTTGTACTTCCAAGCCCCAGAGCCAACAAAGGGGCTGGGGAGGGGAGGGAGCCCTGGGCTGAGGTGGGCAGGAACCCGCTGGCCGTGGTTCCAGGGCAAGGAGCCGTGCCAGGGGCTGTGTGTGGTACCTGAGGGCCACAGTTGATCTCCCAGCAGCTCAGGGAGTAGCTGAGGCGTGAGCTGATCAGCTCCACCTCGTAGGTGGGGCCTCCCTCCACACAGCACAGCGCCTTCACGCTGCCGAGGATGTCACGGCGGCCAGAGAAGGTGAAGGAGACCTGCTGGCTCTCTCCTGGCTGCAGCACACCTGACAGCGGCAGGATACTGAAAGCCTGGATGGAGGACAGGAGAGATTGAGGTGTTGAGCATGGAAATGGGTGCAGAAGAGCATCTTGGAACAAAGTGCAGCTGGACCTGGAGGGGCCTATTTCCCAAACACAGCCAAAATCACCCTAACCTCATTCTGCATCCATGCCACTGACCAGTGGAGGGACCATGGGGAAAATCTTCTCCCATACTCACGGATCAATGCGCTAATTAATACACTACATTAAAGTGAACTGGGATGTCTTCTGGCAGTAGAAATTCTCTCTGATGCACAACATGCCTTTAAAAAGCATTTCTTACTGCTTTTAGAAAAGGAGGAGACTCAGAGTGAGAGCTCATGGAGCTCAGGGAGCTCAGGGAAGGACTCCAGCCGCCCCGCTCATCTTACTCCTGAGGCTTTTCGCCCCTCTCTCTGATTTGTAGCCTGCTTTCTCCAGGTGCTACAGCAAAAGCTCCTGCAAAAATTTCCTATGGACCACCTGACTGGGTCCAGGGGGAGCAATGCCCTCCATAGGTGCTGCACAGCGTCCTTGGGCAGCCCTACAGCATGTCCTGCACGGCCCCGCCAACACCCAGTTGGTTCAGCAGCACTTTGTATGGGCCTGGAGGGACGTGAGGCCCCTCTGTGGGCAGTGCTGGGGGCCACCAGTGGGACTGGGAGCTACAGCCCTGCTTGCCACGCTGGCAATGGGCAAGTGAGACAGATTCCCTCTTACCTCCTCCGCTTCGAGGGGAGTGTGAGGTGCATCCACGGAGGACGTGATTCCTGCCAGCTCCAGTGGCAGGTGAGGGGGTCCAGGAGTTTGTGGTGGCACCTGAAAAACAAGCCATTTTCTATGCCAGGAGGAAGAGACAGCCACTTTGCAAAATCTCAGTTTGTAAGATAACTTCAGGGCCACCAGTGCAATACCAGCTCTCGGGTGAGAGCAGACACCTGGAAACAGGTAGTCTGGCTGGGCTGGGAAAAGGGTACATGGAGATCAGGACTCATCACAGCTTGCTCTGGGACGGAAGCTGGAGCTCTTACCATGATGATGCAGATAAAAGTCACATCTTATATTGTGAGGAAAACCAGGCCCAAAAATCCCACACTCAGCACAGGTCTGTAGGATCTGAGTGAGCTTCTCCAAGGAAAACTCTCCTGTTTCTCCCTCCCACGCACCCCATACCCAGCCACGGGCCCTGCTGCCCAACCCACAGGGGCACAGGACAGCAGGGCAGCAAAAAGGGAGGTCAGCACGAGCGTGACTTGTCAGTGGCAAGCTGGGGAGACAACACAAGCAGTGTGTGTACAAAAACAATCTACCTCTGTTCCTAAAGATTGGGCAAAATCCCGTGCTTCTTTCAGGGCACTGTCTACCTCCTCCTTTCTAATCCTGAATCTCCTTCTGTATGCTGAGCAATCCAAACGGGAGGTTCTCTGCTCCTTTGGTGGTTGGGGTTTGAATTTAGGTGGGTTAAGCTTATACCTGGAAAACAACAGGAATGTGAACAGGGACCTGCAGTGGGAGGGAGGAGGGAGGGACACCTGCACGAGCAGCTCCTGCTCAGGATGCAGCCCCTGGGTGGGTGCTGGAGTGCTGAACTGAGAAATGGTCTGATCCAGCCCTTCCCAATCCAGGCTGGAGCAGGTCTGTTCTAAAGGCAGCCCAGGGATGACGCCCAGGCAGCAGCAGTGCAGCAGCTGCAACTGCTTGCATTGAGCACCTACAGAGGACAGGGATTAACAGCTTGTGGAGATGCAAGAAGTGGGAGAGGGAAAGACACAGAAGGCAAGCAGAAAGGTGGGGTTTGAGGCACCGAGGGGCAGACCCGGCCAGTGAGGAGCCAGCCCAGCAAACCCCAGTGCCCAGTGCCAGAACCTCTGCAGCTCCACCAGGTATTTATCAGGAATGATTCCCTGACAGTGTTGGGGGGGGTTGGTTGATATTTTCCAACACTCCCAGGTGACTCAGGTCACATTCCCCATTTTAAATTGAAGCAGGTGCCTAGGGTAACTCTGCTTGTGTTTCTAATGCCACGCGAGGGACACAGTCGAGCCGTGCCTGCCTGTCACCCTGCTGAGCTGCAAGTGCTCCCCACACAGTCAAACACGACCTGGATGCTCCATCCCCAGACAGGCATTCAGGGCCTGTAATGACCTGCTCCCCAAGGAATCACTGCCTTTAGCTTTGTAGCTTGCTACCTAAGGCTGGGTTTAATTTCTGGGTGAGGGGCAGTCTCATCATAACCCCCAAAAGATCCCTAATCATCTATTCCACTGTCTTTAGTTTTCATGAATGGTTTGAAGCAACTTCCCAGTTGCCCAGACAACGACATTTTTCACTCCAAAGCAGAAACTCTGAGGGAGGCAGGGATATGAGATGATGTGATGAACAAGTCCTGCTGTCAAACAGGACAAAACCCACCAGGGACATGTTGCAGGGGAAAAGTCAAAACGAGTAACGGGTCACAAAAAAAGGGAGTGAAGATCCAAGGTGTCTGCTGAAAGCTGACCCCTGGGAGGGAAATCATCCTGGCACTAAAGGAGTTGTCTCAGCAAAGAAGAAAAGGGAAGCTAACAGACATTCAGCATCAGCCCAGGCACCAGGTAGCTTTTCTCTGGTGTTGGGACTTTCTGGGCATCCTGCAGCACAGTACAAGGGAGGAAGGCAAGGAGCAGAAAGCAGCTCCTGAAGAGAGGACCCATCCCAAAGCAGAGGGGCCAGAAGGGGCTCCAGCAGCACTGTGCAGCTGGCACTAGGAGCCCTTCATCAAGGTGACATTGCCTCAGGCCACAGAGGTCTGAGAAAGCAGCTTTCACCCCAGCTTTCCTTCCCAGGGGAAACCCCTATGGGGGCTAGGCAGCACCAAATTGGTGGAAAACCTTTTCTCGGAGCATCCAGGCTGACCACAGCTGGTCAGTGTTATTTGAACAAGGAAAGCCAGAAGCAGTCTGTCAGATCCTAGGCCAACAGCTTTGTTCTCTGCCAAGTACAAACAGGGCACCAGGAAGAAGAGCTCCAAGGAGAGGGCAAAGGTGCACATACCCCAGCTTGTCCGCCTGGCTGTCCGAACAGAGTGACCAGTGGTACTTGGCGAGAAGAGGGCTGCAGTTGGTCATCTCCAGAGAGCGCACTTCTTCAGTGCCACCCACGAACTCCAGCGTGCTGGGCTGGATTTGCAGGTTTGGGAAGCAGTTTTTTCTCCAAAGGCCGTCTTGGAACACCGGGGAGGTGTCAGTGAGGCAACAGGTCTTGGTGTTGGGAGAGCCTAGGAAAAGGACACAAATGTCCATTTAGGCACCAATCATGGCATGACTCCTGGTGTGAATATCCTGGAAGGATGAAAGTGTGATTGGAGTTTAGTTCTTTATTATTTGAGCTACAGCTCACTGAGAAGCTGCACGAGGAATTAATTGTCACTTAGTTCCCTTTGACACTGATTCCAGACTGCAGCCTTGAAAATGCCCACTCCTAGCCCTGCTGAACACTGCAAGCTTCTCTCTCTCTGATGGGGAGGAGCTCCCTCGCCCGCCTCAAACCAGCACCAGTTATCTCTCAGGGACGAGTGTGCACCCAGACCGAGCATTTACTCTGAAAATTCAAGCTGCAAAATTCCCTGTTAAGTCTGCCAACCCTCCCATTGTATTCAAAATACATAAACAGTGAGTGACATGAGTTCACACCCATTCTGGTCACTGTGATTACTGTTGCCTTTCTTGTTTCATTTATTCAAAAGGCAACTTAACAAGTGCCTCAGCATTGATAAGGGTGGGGAAGAAGTAGCTCAAGAAAGCTTCCTTCCTTCCTTCCTTCCTTCCTTCCTTCCTTCCTTCCTTCCTTCCTTCCTTCCTTCCTTCCTCCCTTCCTCCCTTCCTCCCTTCCTCCCTTCCTCCCTTCCTCCCTTCCTCCCTTCCTCCCTTCCTCCCTTCCTCCCTTCCTCCCTTCCTCCCTTCCTTCCTTCCTTCCTTCCTTCCTTCCTTCCTTCCTTCCTTCCTCCCTTCCTCCCTTCCTCCCTTCCTCCCCTCCTCCCTTCCTCCCTCCCTCCCTCCCGTGGAAACTTCTGTTACTGTGTTGTTGTTTGTGCCAATATATTCCAGTAAAGAATTGTTATTCCCTTTCCCATATTTTTGCCTGGAAGCCCCGTAATTTCAAAGGTATAATAATTTGGAGGGAAGGGGTCATCTTTCCATTCCAGGAAGATTCCCGCCTCCCTTGGCAGACATCTGCCTTTTAAACCAGGACAGGGACACCAGAAAATACTGACTTTTTTTTCCTTGGTTCTATTTGATCTCACAGTGGCAAAAATACTGTCTTTCTATTCTATTGGTTCTATTCAATCTCACACCCGGCAGCCCTGGAGTTCACACCCTGAAGAGGCTGCTGTGGCAGACCATGACTGAGGGATGCTTTTATGTTCCAGTGCTCCGTTTTGGAAGGCACAGATCCCCCACGCTGTGTCCCAGCCCAGGGAACACTCACCAGAGGAGATGTCCTCCAAGTTGAGCTTAATGGTGTCCGAGAGTGAAGTCGGTCCGGTGACACTGCCCCTGCCGTGGCGAGGACAGAGGAGGAGATGGCTTGGTTAAAGGGAATTAAAGCAGAGGTCTGGCTGTCGTGGCTCGGGGGTGTAAAACCTGGTGTCACGGCAGGTTTGAAATCAACACCCCGCCACGTGCTCAGCACAGTGCCCCTGCGGACAGGAGGCAGCTAAAGCCAAGTGGCCAGCGGCCAACAGCCACTGATGGGGCTTTGGGCACAGGGCAGGCAGGAAAAGCCCCCTGGTTGCTGGTGGTCCCATGAAGGACCCTGAACACACACCCAGACATGACTCTGTGCCTCAGTTTCCCCATCTGTAACGTGGTGGACATAAAGGTGTCCCCACAAACTTCTGTAACTGTTCCTGCTTTGCTACTCCCTAGCTGCAACTGCTGCTCCCATGGAGGAGCTTTCTCAGGAGATTTTGACCCACACAATCATTACAGAGTTTTGAGACATGAAGCCAAGGGAGCCCCAAACACCCTCTGAAAAGAGCAGCAACAGTTCTACACAGTGGACAGATGAATCCTGGAGGAAAGGACCAGCTTGTCACCAGTGCACCAGCTGGCACAGCCAACAGCAATAGCTTAAACAACCAAACAGGGGTGTCCTGAATCTAGCACACCACCTCACCTGTCCTTAAACTCAGCAGACAGGCTCCAAAAGCCACAACATCCACTGAAATCAGCACTTGAAGCTGCACAACATCATGAGTTTATTTCATGGCTGATGCCAATCGATGCCCACTCTGCCTTTTGGTTAAAAATCAAGGACCAGCTGTGCCTTCTGTTGTATTCCCAGGACTGCCACTGGCTCTGCTCTACACCTCCCAACAAGAGACACCTGCCCTTGCTCAAGGACAAAGCTGCTTATGCAATAACATCCCATGAGCATTTTGGGGGAGGGACAGAGCAGAAACAATTATTTGATGGTGAAATGTTCCCTCTTGATTTCCAAAGTAAAAAAACAGCACTTTTCCTCTAAAAACAAAGCCAGCATACTTGTTTCTCTACTATGGGCAGACCTACTCACAACTTTTCTCTTGCTAAGTAGTAACTTTCTTGTTCTTTTTAACCCATCTCCCTTACCTCATTGGTATAATCGACTGCAGTTTGCTTTCATTCCTTCACTGCCTTGACCCAGTGCCTCCCAACAGCAGCTCCCAGCTCCACAGCTCCAGAGCAGCCAGCATCAGCTCTCCTGCTGACCCTACACGATCCTAGCAGCACATGGCTCAGGCTAGCAGGGACAAGCCCTCATGCTGCTGCGGTGCTGAGGAATGAGCTCTGCCTCCCCTGTTTTCAGCCCTTCTCCCTTCTGCTGGGCCAGGATTCTCTCTTGCCATGGCACCAGCCCACGGGATGACACCCCTGTCCTTGGGACAGTTCCTGCTGCACACTTCCCTGTGTCCCACATCAGCCCTCTCCTGGCTGTGGAAAGGAGCTCCCAGGGCACTCTCTGCACAGGAGCTGAGAGCACGGCTCGTGCCCCACAGCATGGCTGTGAGAGGTGAGGTGAGGCTGCTGCTGCCCAGCTGGGATGGATTATTAATGGGAATTTTTACAAACACTGCTGCTGGTGCAGAATCACCCAGGCTGGGCCACCTCCAAAGCCCTGGGGGCCTTGCTGGCTGTTCAGGGGGACATCCCAGAGCAGCTACTGCCCAAAGCTGATCCATCCCACTGCCTGCCATGGCCCAAGGCAGAGGGAGATCCCTGCAGGGAGGATGGTGCCAGCTCCCAGGTACCCACACAGGCCAGGAGGCATCCTCACACTAAGGCAACTCCAGGATCAAAGCAGAGATCAAAACCTCAGGAAAAACCTTTTTTCTCTGCTCAGCCCCAAAATGAGGGAGATGTCCCAGAGACAGCCACAGATGTGCCCACCAAGCTCCCACAGTCCTTACTTGATAGTCAGGATTGCAGGCCTAGGAGATCCAGCCACACTGAACTGGAATTCTTCCTCAAATGTCCCCAGCACGGTGGCACCGAAGGAGACCTGGATCGTCTGGGTCCCGCCTGGTGCAATGATGCCTTCCTTGGGTGCAAACTTGAAGCAGAAGCCCACGTTTGCATGTGAGGAGATATAGGTGAAGGGAGCATCAATAGCTCCTAGGTTAACCAGCTGCACCTGCAGCAGCAAGAAAGCAAAATGCAAATACATGTGGAATCTTCCCTTCTCATGAGTTATTGTCTAATGATGCAATAAACATGCACTTTCTAACTTTACACTGTTGGAGAATTTTTGTCCATCTCAGTTGGATATCGATATTAGATCGATATTCATATTTTAGTAAGTCACCACCAGGTTTGCTGCTGCCTCAGGAGCCATCAGGATCCATCCCAAGTCCTGCTGCTCACCTCACGAACGTGGGGGGTGTTGACAGAAACGTTCCCCAGGTTCAGTGTGCGACAGTTCAGTACAACCAGGGGTCCTCTGCCGTGCCCTCTGAGGCACAGGGGCAGCCTGCTCTCACAGCCTGGGGAGAGATGTCCATTTCAGTACAATAATTCCCTCTGTTACACTGCAGTTTCCAGGCTGCCTCAGTGAGAGTCCCTGACTCTGAGCTGGATGCCACCAGCTCCTGATGCTGCAGGAGAAGATATGGACCCTTCTGTTCCCTCAGGAGATATCCCTTGGGGCTGACTTGCAATTTCTAACCCATTCCTTGGGCTGGTTGCCAATCTTAGCCACCAGTCTGCTGAGTTTCAAACACCTCTGATGTCCTGTAGTGGCAGGCCAAGCAGTAACGGGTATAAATTGAAAGAAAGGAAATTTAGGTTCCATATTAGGAAGGAATCTTTTACTGTGAGGGTGGTGAGGCACTGGAGCAGGTTCCCCAGGGGCGTTGTGGAGGTTCCAGCCCTGAAAGTGTTCAAAGCCAGGCTGGATGGGCTTGGAGCTCCCTGATCTAGTGGGAGGTGTCCCTGCCCAGAGGCCTTTAAGGTCCATTCCATCCTGACCTTCCTATAATTCTGTGGTGTCCTTCCCATGCACTTAGAGGAGCTCTGAAATCCATTCAGTGCAGGCACAAAGCTCATACAGAGTTTGGCAATTGCCAAACTACCTGGCCCAGTAGCACACGGCTTTGTTGCCAAAATCCTCAACTTCTGGCACTCAGCATTGTGTTCTACTTCCACAGACTGAGCTGCAAGGTGACAATTCCCACACAGGGACAGAGGCAGGTGCTGGCCAAGGGTGCTCCTTCTACAAACACCCTGGGCTCAGCGGGGCTCAGCCACTCTGGTCTGGTGGTGTCTGGGCAGGGGGAGTGATCCAGGGTCAGGGAGCCCAATTCTAACTCAGCTCCTACCCCCTGATGATGGATCTGTGTCAAATGGACCCATCCTGGAGGTCAGTGGCCTAGAGGGTTCAGTGCTTGTTCACTAAAGCTGTTGTGCTCTGCAGCTCTTTGGCCTTTGAGGAAATGCTGGCAAAGCCATGGCAGGAAAACCTCTCCCTGCACTGCCTGGATTGTTCTGGGTTCAGGAGCCCAGACACAGGATTCTGAGCCCTGGCCTTGCACAGGAGACTCCCTGGAAGCTGCAGGGCCAGTGGGGATGTGCCAGCACTGCCCTGCTGGCCAGGGACTCTTCCCAGCAGTTACAGGGGAGCCCAGTGGGCTCAGGCTTGCACCATGGCTGCACTGAGGCTGAGAGAAGCAGGGGAAAGGAGCTGGACCTGAGATGTTGCAGTAAGCCACACTTCGGTACTCCAGTGCCTCTGTGGGTTTGAAGGTCACCTTGATTTCAGCCGAACTATTCGGCCCAATTTCTCCCTCCTAAAACAGAAAGAGACAGCAAAACATTTATCTTCAAACTTCACATTTCTTACTTTCAGCCACAGTCCTGCAAGCCTTAGTTTAGAGCATAGTGATGAGTGAACAACACAAGGAGCCCAAGGAAACACTCCAAACCCAGCTCAGCACACTGCTGGAAGCTCTCAGTGCTCAGCTGATCAGCTCCCACTCTCCACAATGTTCCTACTGCTCTGACACAAGCCCTTGGTCACATCATGCTGCTGTCAGCTACAGCGGGATGCAACTGCCACTGTGCACTCATGGCTCTCACAAGAAGAGAACATGAACCCCTTCCTTGGAAATAAAAATATTAATTTAACCTGTGTTGAAAGAAAGCAGCAGTGGGGATTATTCTGGGGTTTACTCCAAGATGAGAAGGGATTTTGCACTGTGCAGACACCAGGCACTCATCATCTCTCACATCTTCAGTACTCAGAACCAGGGCTCTGGCTGATGGGAGGATGTGGGGGTTTGCTTGCACAAACAGAAAAGGAAAAGGTTTTCTGTCCCTGTGTGCAGGAGAACTCAAAAGGTCCATTTCAACCTTCCACCCTTGTGTCCAAGCTCTCAGAGGACACTGGAAGGGACACTCAGAAATAGTGCAAGGCGTGGTTACAGGTGGGGATGGGCATTTCTATGATTAACCATGGCAAGCTTGAGGTCACTATGTGAACTGGCAGAGCTCCAACACCCTCTGCTGAGCCCCTGCCTACAAGAACTGCTCCCTGTGGACACTGCAGGACAGCACAGAGCACCCTTGAGCTCGAGCCCTGGCAGCAGAGCTCGGCTTTGTCAGGCTCCCAGCCCTGCCCTGAGCCTGCAGGGCAGAAATGCTTCCAGCAGGGAGCTCTGCAGCTGCACCAAAACTCCATGTCCTCCCTCCCAGCACATCGGGCCAGCTGAGGATCTGCCAGTGACCGCATCTGGGTGGGAGGAGGGAGAGGTGGGGGAGGAGGAGGAGGAAGAGGAAGAGGGGAAGGAGGAAAATGAGGTTCTCAGCTATCACTTACCACTGGCTCAATGAAAAAAATGTCATCGGAGAACAGCATGGGGTCTTGTTGCACCTTTGCTATCTCTGCCAGGACCGTGTTGCTCAGGCGGGCAGTGTGATCTTCACAAGAGCCCATCTCTGACTCTGATGTTTCCTCCTCCGTTAAGTTTTCCTGCGACTTCTCTGACCACGGCCGCAGAAAACGACACTGCCTGCAGCCACAGGAGAGACGAGGCCAGCAGATCGTTTAATAAGCCACATATTTGCAGAGGGAAGTGTGAGTGCAGGAGGGCAAAGCACCTGGGGAGGAGCAGCAGCAGCTCCCCAGCAAGGGCTGACCCCAGGCCATGGGGTCCCACATGGATCAGAGGATAACTTGCTGTTCACTGGCACAGCAGGTCGTTTTACTCCACACCTGCAAGCTCAGGACATGTTTCCAAAGCCAGAGAGAACTTCCTGGCTCAAAGCCTCTGCCAAAACTGAGGGAGAACCGACCAGGCACTTCAAGTGGACTTTCCTACCACTGAGCTGCTCAGGGGAGGCAGATAAAGATCATGGAGCAGGACTTCCCTGGGAAGGGGAGACGAAGCTGGGCTGCAGCTACGTGTTACCAGCATCACTCTTTGTTTCTGCCATTTTGGACCTGCCCTGATCCCTACTCTGCCTTTCACAAGAGCATCCCACAGCACTTCCAAAGGAAATTGATAAATTCAGGCACCACACCCCTTCAGTGATATTCAAGGTTTTATGCATGAAAACAGAAGCTCTGAGAGGTGAGGGGACTTTGTTGTGCAGGAGGGAGACAGCAAACTCCTGGAGAGGCCTTTTCATGACCCAGAGCTTTTTGGGTCCCATCCCAGTGCATGGTAGTAGAATGTCCTGAGAGGGAAAGGATCCTGCACTGTGTCCTCTCATTAAAAAGTCCTCTCAGCTCTGAGATCTCAAAAGCTGCTCTGACAGCAGGACAGTGGCCTTGGAGCTACAACCATGCCTAAGACTGGAATAAGGAAGAACAAAATGTCCTGGTGGCAGTCTAGGACACAAACTGGCATGAAAACAAATGTAATTGGAAAAAACCCACAAAACCCCAACCAGGTTGAAGTTTACTTTGGGGAAACCTAGTTGCTTCTGAGGGCAAAGCAGATCACCTGGGGTCCAGGCTGAGGCAGGGGAGTAGGGAAGAAATGGAAATAGAGAGCCCAGGGAAGTAGCCAGAGAAGGTAATGGGGTTTTTGTTAACACACAGAGCTTGTATGGAAGTCAGATGCTGAGTAAGGAGATGGAGAACAGTGGAAAACCAAGAAGCCCAGGGCACTAAAGCCATTCAGGTGGGCAAGGGTCAATCTCCTGGTCCTTTGCAGGCAATTTAAAATTACTCTGGGGACTGCAAGCGACCTGGCCCTCAGCAACCAGGGGCTTGCCACGGCAGTTTTGGCCCAGCAGTTTTGGCCCAGCAGTTTTGGTTCAGCAGTTTTGGCCCAGCAGTTTTGGCCCAGCAGTTTTGGCCCGGCAGTTTTGGCCCAACAGTTTTGGCCCAGCAGTTTTGGCTCAGCAGTTTTGGCCCAGCAGTTTTGGCCCGGCAGTTTTGGCCCAGCAGTTTTGGCCCGGCAGTTTTGGCCCAGCAGTTTTGTCTGAGCAGTTTTGGCCCAGCAGTTTTGGCCCGGCAGTTTTGGCCCGGCAGTTTTGGCCCAGCAGTTTTGGCCCAGCAGTTTTGTCTGAGCAGTTTTGGCCCAGCAGTTTTGGCCCGGCAGTTTTGGCCCGGCAGTTTTGGCCCAGCAGTTTTGGCCCAGCAGTTTTGGCCCAGCAGTTTTGGCCCAGCAGTTTTGTCTGAGCAGTTTTGGCCCGGCAGTTTTTCAGGTTTTGCGTGGCAGCTCGCACAAGCAGCCTGATCACAAAAGGTGCAGCCACCCACCTTCCTTGTGCAGAGGGTTGTGTCTTTTTGCTGGTTGTGAGGTGCTTGCCTTTCTTTTTTTCTTTCTTTCTTCTTTATGTTTTTGGGTTTTTCCCCAGCGATGGTTTAGAAATGCTGAAAAGCCATTGCTGCTGCTGCTAGCAGGAGTGCACTAACTCAAAGAGACCCCCTCAGGAAGGGCACAGCTGTCCAGGCCCCTGGCTGCAGGGAGGGTCTGAGCCTGGTGTTAATGGCAGAGGAAGTGCAGAAGACACCTGCGTGTGGTGTGAGCAGCTGAAGGATCTGCTCTGCCCAGTGGCAGAGCTTAAGGAAGAAGTGGAAAGGCTGAGGAGCATTAGGGAGAGTGACACAGAAATAAACTGGTGGAGTTACACCCCTCCAACCCTGAGAGAAGCTGAGCAGGAGTCAGAGGAGCTCTGCCCTTCTTGGGATCAGGCAGAAGGAGGAGACCTAGGACACAGTGGGGAATGGAAATGGGTCTCTCCTGGGGAGGCAATAAAATTCCATCCTGACTCCCATCACCTTCCCAGGTGTCCTGACAGAACAGGTATGAGGCCTGACTCCAGAGGGTCTGGCAGATGACACGAAAGAAAAAATTCTGCCTGGAGAGTCTCCCAGCTGCACTTGGTCTGTCAGACAGATCACAGCCTCAAGAATTAAGAAAAAAAGGGTAGTGGGTAGTGGTAGTAGGTGACTCCCTTCTAAGGGGAGCTGAGGGCCCTGTAGATTGACTGGATCCATTCCACAGGGAAGTCTGTGCCTCGCTGGGGCCCAGGTACAGGATATCACCAGGAAATTCCCTAATAACTAAATGAACTTCATCTCTTCACCACTGTCTGGGGTACAGTGACTGTGAAATAAGAAGAGTTCTCAATATTCAGTGAAACAAGGAGGGGCATTGACAAAACTTTCACTCTGGACTTCTGGAGGGCAGATTTGGCCTGTTCAAGAGGCTGATTTGGCAAGAACCCTGGGAAACAGCCCTTAAAAACAAAGGGGTCCAGGAAGGATGGACACACTTCTAGAAAGAAGTCTTGAAGGCACAGGAGCAGACTGTCCTTGTGTGCTGAAAGACAAGCTGGCAGGGAAGACAACCAGCCTGCATGGGCAGGGACCTTCTGAAGGAACTAAGGGAAAAAAAGAGGGTGTATCACCTTTGGAAAGAGGGTGAGCTGTTTAAGGATGTTGCCAGGTCATGTAAGAAGAAGATTAGAGAGGCAAAAGCCCAAGGAGAACTTGAGGAAATCCAGTCATTGCAACCAACCTTTCCTTCCCAAAATGCCACCCTTGGTTGGAGTTTAAGTGGAACTGGAATGCTCAGTGCTGAGCTCCTGAAGCCAGCAGGGACACACACCCTAGTGCCAGGCATGGTTTACTTGGCCCAAACCATTCAAAAGCACCAACACCCCCTGAGGCCACATGTCAGTTTTAGTCTTGGGCCATGTATCTCACTGAAATGAGATATGAAATGTCAGACCAACCTCCTCTTCTCTCGATTCTCTCCTTCCTCAGTAGGAAAAGCCTTCCACTGGAAGTGGGCTGTGACGTTACTCCTGTTCTCAATGAACATGGTTTTGTGGTTTGACATGGTGATGAACGTTGTCTGAACCGCCACGAAATTTGTGCTCAACCCAATGTTGAGCTCTACAGCTTCTGCGTGGAGCTCTGTGAGGCTACTTTCTTCACCTGGAACAAAGCAAGGGGGAGTCTTTGCTCAGCTCACTGGCTGATGGAAGCACGAGGAACAGCTGGCTGATGGAAGCAAACCACAGGTCACAGAAGAAAGTGTCACAGTTTTCAGCTGAGTCAGCAGCTCCATGGATCAGTCCATTTATCACATCCTGACAGCTCTGTGTGTACAGCATGAGGATGTCCTGGGCACCTCCTTAAACACCTTATTTCTGAGAGTGTTTGTGCAGATTTGGCCCCAGGGTGACAGTATGTGCAGTGAGATTTGTCAGATGTGCTCTGGTGACCCACTCAGATCCCCAGGATTTCTGCATCAATGTCCTTCAGGTGACAGTGAGGAGCCCTGTTCAGTCCTGGCTTGCCCAGGCTCTCCCTGGGCATCCCACGGGACTCCTGTCTCTCCTGATCCCTTGGATCCCTTGTTGCTGACAAGCAAATTTGCCTGGGGGCATGTGGGCAGCAAAAGGAGGCCCAGAGGAACAAGTGAAGTGACAGCCCACAGCACGAGGGGACACAGGTGAGGAAACACAACCAGCCTGGCTCTGCAATATGACAAACCACTACAAAATGAACACTGTGAAAATCATCATCATCTCCCTGCCCAAACCCACAGCCGCATCAGTCTTGAAATATTTTATATTGTTCTGATCTCAAAAACCAAGCTGGAGCATTTCAGATTAAATAAAAAAGGGACAAAGGGAAGATTAATAAGTACAGAGCAGCTTCTAGATGAAGACTGACTGGGATTCCTCAGTCTAGAGATCACATGGGAGATAGATGTGAGAGGTTTGCAACAGCATGAATGGCCTGGGAAATGGGGATGAGGAAAAATTTGTCTTGATTTGTCACCAAACAGGAACTCGAGGGCCTGGAAATGTTATCAGACAGAAACTAATATATGTGTAAGGACAGTATAGAAAAAGGGTCTGTGACAAGCCAGTGGAGAAGCAGCATACAGGACAGAGGTGTGCAAGAAACACATTGCATTGGAGAGAGTCTGATGGAAACCTCACACCTCACATACAGCACTGCCCAGGAATAAAACAAAACTTCACCCAGGCATAGCCACACGGTAGTGGAGAATCAGGGATCCTCCTTCCTCCACTCAGCAACTCCCAGCAAAACGGGAGTCCAAAAATCTTAGTCCCGTTAGAGGGGATCCACTTTCTCAACCCCCTAAACACCAAGGAGTTCTCTGTTTTCTTTGGGGTAAAGCTGAACAGGGGAGGGACCTCTAGAGGGAATGGAGGGGGATGGGACAACAGGGAGCCATGGTGCAGAACTGTCCTGTGCCCGTGCAGGGCCCAGCACTCACCTGTGTTGCAGCACAGAGACCCCGAATAGTCACCGGTCATCAGCGCGTGGAATCCCACTGTCACCTGCACGGTGTCACCAGCGCCCACAGTTCCCGTGGCTGGAACCACGGAGAAAGGACTGCAACACAAAGAGAGGGCAGCAGCTGCAATGCTCTGGCTCCTTCTGTTGCTCATTCCCGGCCCTGGTACCACCCAAAGGGGTTTTGCACAAGGACAGAGCCTCACCTCTGGGTGCTCAGCTGGTAACGAGCTGCCCGCTTACTGACATTACGAACCAGCAGAGTCTTCTGGCTGCTGTGCTTGACCGGACACTTCGAGAAGTCCAGCTGGTCAGGGAACTCCAGGATAGTTGGGGCACCAATGGCCTGAATTGGCACAACTATCCTTTCCCTTGCAGTGGTGCAGATGAGCCTGTGGGAATAATCCTGCAGGAAAGGAACCTAGCTCAGCACAGGACATTTAGTGCCATCCCCATGGCAGAAGAAAAACCATTTCCTATAACCCTTCAAGGGCATCGATTTACCTATTCCACCCTAAAATGAATGCTAAGTTCTACTAATATGTCACATTTTAAGGGCACCAGTACGCTTTGCAAAATCTATCTCAGTGGCATTAAGCTCTTGTGTCACTTGGGTCATCCAAAGAACTGCCTTAGGCCACCATAATTTCTACTCTAAATTTTAATGATGCTAAATAATTCCTAAGTCCCTTCTAAGGAGCTGGGGAACACAGGACATTCCTGTTTAGGTTTCTGTATTCCCACTGTCTGAGAAGAGAACAAAGTGTTAAACTGACTCTAAGCAACAAAAAGAAGATGAGAAACCAGCTGCACCCAAAGAGCTCCTGCACCTCTGGCCTGGTGCAGAAACATGGGTTGGCTCAGACCTGCTCTCTAACTTTGCCTGTCCAACCAAGTCAGGAGAAGAACAGCGCTAAGAGGTGGCAGCATGCTGTTGGAAAGAGCCTCCCTTTGTTTGCCGGCAAGGCTTCCCCCTTCCATGCCACGTCCCAAACCCTTCTGTATGAACAAGCCTCCAAATCACAGCACTGAGATCCGACTTGCCAGGGCCCCAGCAGCGGTGTTCAAACCTCCCCAAAAAAGCAGGTTTGGCATGGAATGGGTGCCAGCTGACAGAGCCACCACAGTGACAGGCATGAAGGCAGAGGCACAGCAGTGTCACTGCTGTGGAGTCACAGCTCTGCCTGCAGGTCGTGCCTGCCCTACACGAGCTCTTTCAGGCAGGTGGCCAAGTCCCCTGCAGCTCACCAACCTCCTGCTGGCTAAGGGCACCTAGAGCCCAGTGTGCCCGTGCCAGGCCGGGCTCACGGGCACAGCACATCCTCTGCCCTGGCCCTGCAGCTGTATCATGGTCAGCTGTGCTCTGGGACAGCACAGCTGCAAGGCTGGAGAACAGAGGGTGTGAAAAAGCGCCGTCTTTGCTCCAGCCCAGGGCGAGGCAGGGAAGCTGTTGCCAGTCAGGAAGGAGGAAAGCTCTCAGACCTCCTTGTTCCTCTAGTGTTTTCCATAACAATGAAATCCCTTCCACTGTACCTAGAGATGGCCAAAGATCTATCAACACCCCTCTGTCATTTTCCCTGTTCCCCCTTGCCTCGGGGATGCTCAGGAATGTGCAGGGAGGGAAGCAGAGCCTGTCAGGCCTGGGCGCAGTGCCTGGCAGCATGAGCCAAGCTGTGACTGGCTGCAGGCTGCCTGCCCACGGGCTGGAGCCAGGCTCACAGCATGGAATGGGGCTGCACGGAGAGCAGGGAAAACAACGGCTTTGGAGGTAATTCTGTTCTGGCTCCTCCAGTCTCACCTTGCCCTTGCCAGGGGTGAAGCGGATGCGCACATGGGCAGGCACACCCGGCATCACAACACGGTATGCGTTGTTGGAGCACACGAGCTGGAAGTAAGGCGAGCTCTCCATGGAGATCCTCACCACCTCAGGCAACTGCAGGAAAGACATGAAACGATTGTTTTGCCACTCGTGGAAACAGGACAAGAGGAGACCTGTCCATGCCCTGGTGACATCCCTCCTTGACCCCTTTGCCAAAGCACTTTCAGCTGTGGAGCCACAGGCACGTCATTCCTGAAGGTGAACCCAAATCCCTTCTGGGTCCAGCATTTTGGCCAGGGGCAGTAGGGCAGTGCCCGGTGGGAAGGAAGGGCCAAGCAGGTCATCACCAGCACGATGGAGACAGAGCACTTGAACCAAGTCATCTGCATATTCAGCCAGACCAAAAAACCTGCTGGCTCCTGCCTGCACACAGCCACGCAGTAGCCGTGTTCCAGAGGGGGAATGTGCTGTCTGAAAGCAAAACAGCACATTATCCTGGGGGAAGGAAGAAACTCTCTTCTAGCAGATGAGGTTTGGGTGGGGCAGTTCTGGGGATACATTCATGCAGGCAGACCAGCAAGAGAGGAGACCAAACACTTTGGCCTTACTGGGAATAAAAGCAAACCTGAAAAGCAAAAGGAACACAGCAAGACAACCCCTAAAACAAGGAGATGGCAAAGAGAATTTAAATGGGCAGTAAAGCAGTGAGGAAGAATCATAAAACCATGAGAGCAATCAGCTGGCCAAAAGTGACAGAAACACAGACAGGCTGTGCCTACTGACTATGGGCTTCAAAGGCATTTTCTGCCTGGAGAAACATGACCAGCACTGACTCACAGTGTGGTTCCAGAATTAAAGGCCAGTCTTGGCTCTCCAGGGGTTCCTGCTGCCTGTGCAGGCAAGCTGGGCTGCTGGGCATTCCTGCCTGCAGCCAGCAGGCCAGGTTCTGTCCTCTGGGATACACAGACACAGCAAACATGCATTTTCTAGCACAGAGGTATCAACCCCCGAGCACCAAAATGCTCTCAAGAAGTCTAAAGTAGATGATTGTGACTCCCTCCAGTCTCTTGCCACCAGCTCACTCTTGGCACAAGGCTCATTTGAGAAAATGTTTCCCTGACTGAAATGCAAATGGTCTCCATTTTCCCCTTTACAGTGGAACACAACTGCTGACATTTTTTACCTTTTTCCCTCTCAACTCTCTTGGGAAACTGTACAACAAACACAATTTCAAGTGAAGGTAAAAACCTCCAGGAGCACATGGCTTTGGATGTGCTGTGGTTCGCCAAAGGGAAAGCAGAGCACCATGCTGCTTTTGGAAAACCTGAGCAGAGCTGGATGAAGCCTAGCAGGAGCCCAAAGTGGCACCTAAAGGCTTCCTGCTGCTTCTGCTACATCAGCCTGATCCCAGGGCTCTTTCAGAACACACTTCCTGCAGTGCCAGTGCCAGCAATGAAAAGTGATTCCAGCATAAAGTGGAGAAGGCTCAGACCCTGAGCTTTGACTGTGAGCTGCACAAAGGGAGCCAAACAGGCTGAGAGAGGCAGAGGAGCCAAGATTAACCTGGGAAACACAGGATGTGGCATACACTCAAGGCAAAGCATGAGAGCAGGTAAGAACTGTACAGCCCTCAACATTCCTATCAATCAAGAGAATTCAAGAGAAGGCAACTCCTTTGGGATAGATACCATCAACACATGGCCAAAATCAGGGAGAATTCCCAGCACAAGATTTCCACCATCTTGCAGAACAAAGGTGCTGAGACATTTTCTTGTGGATGTGCTGCAGCAGGTAACTTGCTTTGCTGTACACTCTAGGAATTACACCACTCTCCTCTTCCAGCACACTCTTACAGCTCCACCCCCCAGCACTTACCTTGTCCTTATTCACGAGAGACACCACCATTTCAGAGACCTCATGAGCGACAAAGCCCCGAAACACCACCTCTGGTGGGGAAATCTGAAGCAAGTTCTGCTTCGGGGGAACTGACGACAACTGGAGAGGCGAGAGAGAGCAGGGAGAGGTTCAGCTGATGGGAGGAAGGCTCATGAAGGATCCCTTACACTGATCCCCAGTGAAGTACAGGCTCTGGGTGAGCACGTCTGCCCAGCCCACACTGGGCAAACAGTGGCTCACCCACCTCTGCTCTGAGCTGATCAAGAGCTGCTGGGCCACACAGAGCAGGCTCAAGCCAAGCTGCTCTTTTGGCACGTATTTCTCCAGGTTTCCTGCTCCACAATGCCAGGCAGCACTTACCTTAAGCACAGCCCTGTGCCCGTGTGGTCACAGAGCTCTGGGGCACTGAGTGACCACTCATGGAGTAAGTAAAACCCACCAATTTACATCAGACTCTATGGGAAATGATTTTAGGATGTCCTTTACTCTGAGACAGGGAAACCAAGGCCCACACAACTGCAAATATCTTTTTTATCTAGAACTTAGACATCAGTAAGAAAAGAACAGTACCAGAGGAGGTGTGAGAGGTGAGGTGATATTTTGCTGAAGCCAAAAGGTTATCTAGCGAAAGAATGGAATTTGCTGGTTCTGTGTGTTGTTTGTGGTTTGGATTTGTTCAGGTTGGTTTGTTGGGTGCTGCTGTGAGAGGGACAGGGTTGAAGAGCTGACCAAAAGGAAGCAGGATGAGAGGGGAGGGGACAGAAGAGCTGGCAGCTGGACAGAATGGAAGTTCCCGAGTACCCATCCAAAGGGAAAGGGGACAGGGACCGCCCTGGCGGGGTACAAAGGAGATAGGAAGATTGCCATTTTCTCAGAGGGTGTGTTTGTTCGTCTCTGGGGGGAGGGAGACATGCCCAGCTCAGCTGAATTCTTACTTGTTACAGAATTTCTGAGAGAGAGAGGGCATGATTTATGTCTGGAGTGAGACTTGAGCTACCCCCTCAGACAGGCCCTGATAAGCGGCCTTGGTGGGGCCTCGAAGCCTTTGATGCAGTGAGAATTCAGTTGTGGCGCAGTCAGAAATTATGTTAAGGTAACTACAAAGTAATGAGCTATCCGAGCATGAATTAGAGTAGAGCTGCAGTGTGCAAAGCCTGACCACCTCAAGGCAAAGGTAAACAATGTTAGCTTGCCAATCAGAGTGCCTTTGTAAACTGTAAACTATATGGGAGTGTATATAAACTGCCATCTTATCACTAATAGGGGAAAATGTTGCATTAATCATATTGGTTGGATGTGCGTTCTGTCCTGTCCAATTTTCCCGTTTTATGAGGTCCCTGGCTTTTGTTACCAATAAATAGTTTTCTTTTGCTTTGATGATTTTGTCCCCTTTAATTGTATTTAAAAGTTAGTGCATTTCAAACAGAGGTAAAAGCAAAAATAAAGTAACACAGAAGTTAGGAAAAAGACAAATGAGTGCTGAATGAGGAAAAGGTTCAGTTATTTTCTCAGCAACTTGGGTGAAAGTAGAGTTGGTGACTCCTTTTTCCATGAGCTTTAAATGGGTGCTTTATTGTAATTATTGCCATTTTACATGATACCATTGTAGAGGCACATCTGGGCTGACACAACAACAGCAAATGCTTGTGGAGCAGAGACATTGCTTTGAGAAAACTCTCCCCTTTGTCTGCCTTCTCCAGCCACACTGCTGTCACTCCAGAGACACAAGCAGGCCTCCTGTGTGACTCCCCAGGAGACACAGCCTGCTGAAGGGACTGGCTGCAGCACCCTGTCCCTTGGCTGTGCCCTTCCCTGAGGTGCTCCCAACGCCCCTCTCCAGGGCAATCCTTAACCAGCGTCTCTTGCTGCCAATTTCCTGCTCAGCAGCCCACCTCGGTCACCTACCCCTTTGGACTGTGCTTTATACTGAGCCAGTCCTGCCAGAAAAGCAGCTTTAAACACACCTCTAGGTAGGCCCTGATGCAGATAAAGCACATCCATTCCCCTCTGCCCAGGGCGAGTCCTCTGCACATTGGCAGCCTGCAAAATCTAACACCCCGTCAGGGTCCAACACATTGTTCCAACCCAAAGCATTCATGAAATCCGTTTTGTTCAATCTGAAGTAATTACTGCAGGTCCTCGGCCTTCAAAGGCCAGCGCTGCCACTCGGAAGGGAATCCTGTGACCCCGAGCATTTGATGGCGACCACACCACAGCAAGAGGTGGCTACTTCATCAGGAGAATGGCAAATGGCAGTTTTGTGCCTTTGTGTCCCCAGCCTTCCCCCCATTGTTTTAGCAATGGCAGCTACACTTAGGCAGCTTCAGCAGAGGTTATTTGTGTTGGCTTAGTGCAGATCAGGACTCCCATCCACCACTTCCAGCAGTTTGCACCGACACCAGGACCTGGACACTGAGGTATTTTGCTGGAGGCAAGCCTGTCACAAGCACACACCCTCTTCAAACTTCACATCAAACAGGCGTGGAAAAGGAAAAGAGCAGGAAAAGGCTACCTTTTGACCGGTCTTACTCATGTCTAGAAATGGGCCAGTTCTGGGCGCAATATTCTCCGCAATGCTGGCCTTCTTCTTCATGTTGAAAAACTTCTCCCACAGGGACTTAGAGGGAAGCAGCTGAAAGGCAAAAATAAACCAGCTAGAGTCTCAGAGATGTGCTTGTTCACAAAAGCTTTTCTTGAACAAGTGGCACTGGTGAACAATTTGTGATCACATAGTCTAGGACAGTCCTGGAAGCCCTGGAAGTTACTTGCTGAAATACTTAGCACCAATAAATTAATAATACAGAGTGGAATACACATACT
Organism: Taeniopygia guttata; assembly: GCF_048771995.1. Classification (NCBI taxonomy): domain Eukaryota; kingdom Metazoa; phylum Chordata; class Aves; order Passeriformes; family Estrildidae; genus Taeniopygia; species Taeniopygia guttata. The sequence goes on from NC_133062.1 coordinate 3,398,919, forward strand.
CCCACCCCACGGCTGCGTCCCATTAGCTTCCCTCTGATGTAATGTGACATCTTTGGGGATTTCTGATCCTTGGGCATTTGTTTCCTCTTATGTTTCATTGGATTGAGGCATTGACCTTTTCAGAGAGTGGGGAGGAGCTCTCAGAACTCCCCTAACTCCATCCATGGACAACACTGAGAACTCACAGCAGGGAGATATCGCTGCTGGGGGAGTCCAAGAGACGCAAGAAAGGAATATTGTACCAAGAATGAGGAGCACAGGAATGTGTCCAAGTTTTTGTTTTCTCTGTTAATTAGCATTTGTTTTCTCTGTCTGGGCTCACAGACCCCTCCACAGAAGAAAACAGAGGGATCTCCTTGACAGAGCCTCAGCAGTGGGGCATCTTCACTCCAGTGAGCTCCAGACACCAAGGGACCTCTGTGGCCTGACTCCAGTGCTGCCTGCAGGGCTGGATCTGCGCCCACACAGGAGATGAGAGAGAACAGCTGGCTTGGAAGCTCTTCCAGCTGGGACCAGCCATGTCTCTCTAGGCTTTGGGCAGAGTTTGAGCTTTCCCTGCCCCACCACATGCCCAGGTGCCCAAGGGCAGGTTGGTCAGAGCAGCACAGGTGAGTGCCCAGCCTGACAGAAGGAATTGCTGTGGCAAAGGGAAAGGGACAGAACACACGCTCGCAGCTTCAGCTGCACATTGGTTTCACTTGGCTCAGCCAGGCAAGACCCTGAGGCAACACACGGTGTTCCCTACTGCACCAGGACAGCCCCCACCAACAGGAGCACGGCACAAAGAGGTGGGGAGGGCGTCTGCAGCTTCACAGCGCTGCTGGACAACAGGGGCAGGGAGAGGAGGGACACGAGAGGAGTTTCCAGCCTTAACACAGCCCCAGTGGGTACTTACACTGAAAGACTTCAGCGCTTCCCTCGACCACAGACGGGGTTTCAGGATCGTTTCTCGGAATCCGGAATCCATTTTGAAGGGAGGATATCCCAGATAAACGACAATGCCTCAATGAAACTGGAAGGAGCAACAATGGAACTCTGAAAATCCAGAACCCAATTCATGGCAGATTCAAGGCATATACTGGTGCTAAAAATTTTATAGTATTTGGAAGTAGCTCAATGCTTGTTTGGTGTAAGTAGCTAGTATTGTTAGGCCTCTAGCTGAACTTTATTCGAACGATATGGCTATGTTGTGCAATTCAAAGATGGATCATACTGAAACCTGGAGGTAAAAATCTGAACATTAATAATAGTTAGAACAGACAAAGATGTAGCTTAAATATTAAATACTTAAAAATAGCTTGAGTGGATCTCCTCTTCTTTAGGCTAAACCAGCCCTGTTCTCTCAGCTCTTCCGCACAGGACTTGTGAGAGACTGCAATGTTATGGCTAATGGCTTAAATATTGTTATAAAGGACTTTCTGCCCATTGTGACTGCATAAAGAAGCTGTGACCACCCGAGCCCACCCTTCCCTGAAAACGCCTCCTGACTGGAACTTTGGACTGTGAGTTAGGCTGCCTAAGGGAACTTGAAACAAGACAAAGGTGACACTATTGCCCACTTATCTCAGGTCTGGGGAGAAGTAAACAAAGCTGAGGAGAAAACCTATCCACAACAAAGCCAAACCCAGCAGCTGTCCTGAAAATCAGCTCTGTCTGGGTTCAGGGCAGGGAATTCATAGCCACAGACTCATCTGCTGAGGCCAGGTTTGCACACAAACCTCCCATCAAAGACCTCCAAAGTGCCCCCAGACCCATCCCTGAGGCCTTGCACCAGATGACTGCAGGCCATACCAAGTAACACAACAGATCTGAAAATCCAGAACCCAATTCATGGCAGACTCAAAGGATATACTGGTCCTAAAGATTTGATATTATTTGAAAGTAGCAATAGATGGAGTCAGACTTGCCCCGCCCCAGGGAGGTACGTGGGCAGTCCCACCTTGCCCAAATCTGCATTAATCCACTGGAGTCTTACGTTTTGCGAGAGAGGCCTCACCACAGAGAAGACCAGAAGAGGATTTTATGGTATGCTGATGGGATCCATGGAATGGTGATATTTTTTACTTAATCAGTCTCTGTCACTCTCTTTCTCCTCCCTCTTCTGAACCCCACCCTCCCTGACACTTTTTCTTTCTTTCTCTCTCTATTCCACACATTTACTGTTAAATAAAATCCAGACTATTGACTTTGGCAATTCAGAGGCATCTCCCTAATAATTTTAATAACCAGATGATAACAACCCACTGAAACTTGACCAGAACTCATTCACCTTTAAGCAGTTTAAGCAATCACTATAGGGAAAAAAATGCATAGACTAGTACATTTAGAAAAAGTTGCATTTCTTCAGTGCAAAAAAGCACAATCAGTAGACCATATGTCATTCATCCACTCAGCTGTCCATGCCGCTGAAGTGCTGCACCAGAGGACTGGCATTATCACAGCCTGCATTTCCCTTTGGCATTCTCTTTCCGAGCACAGATGAGACAAAACCAAACAGTTCAGCTTTAGTCAATCTTTACCTTCAAAGGAAGTTCAGGACTGTGTAGCAGAGCCCAATGCTCTGCATGTTCAGGAATCCGGTGCAGAGACCAATGCTCTGCAAATTCGGGACTCCTTTGCAGAGAGCGATGCTCTGCAAATTCGGGACTCCTTTGCAGAGAGCGATGCTCTGTGAACAGTCACTCGGCCAATGGCCCAGTGCAGCCGCCTGCAGGAGCCCAGGCTGGCACACCCAGCCCGGAGCCGCTCTGTGGCTACTGAGCCGTGCCGAGCACATCACCGCCGCACGTCACAGACGCCGCCGCCGCGTTCGCGGTTTCCAGGCACCCGCGGCACCCGATGGGCGGGGCCGGGCGGGGCCGGGCCGAGCCGGGCCGAGCCGCAGCGATTTTCAAAGGAGATTGGCACTTGAGCTACTGACTTCGGTGCTTTCTGTGAAAAACGCCAGTCACTTGGGTTTTAAGATTTTAAAAGTTTAATAATTAGAGTAATAAATTAACTATTAGAGTAATAAAAATTGAAGAGTTAGGACAATTACAAGACAATAAAAAGCAAAGAATTACGGACGTCCGGACGCTGTCTGTGAAAAACGCTGCGAGGCCTTTCCCGCCCTGCGCCGCCGGGATCTGCCCGGCGACCGATGACATCACTGGAGACTCGGGCTGCCATTGGCGGGCAGCAAAGAGCGGAGCCAATGGCGGGGCCGGAGGCGGCTCTGGGGGCGGGGCCGCAGCGGAGCGGCGCCATGGCTGCAGCGCTGGGGCTGGGGGCGCTCCTGGGCCCCGGGGCGGCGGCGAGAGGCGAGGGGGACCCCGGCACCGGGAGGGACTCTTTGATCGCCCATTCCGGAGCACCGAGGGGCCCTGAACCCCCATTCCCGGGCGCCGCCATCCCCCCGCATCCCATTCCCGGCATGGGTTCTACCCTGCACCCCCTTATCCGGCATCAGCATTCCCCGCACCCCTTTCCCGGCCATCCCGCCTCTCCCAGCCCCCAGAGCCCCCTTTTCCTTCACCCAGAGATCCCCTGGACCCCTATTCCTGCCTTTCCCAGCGCCCAGCCCCTCCTTTCCTCAACACCGAGGACACCCGGGACCCCTATTCCCAGCCAGCCCGGGTTTTCCCACCTTTTGTGGGGAATGGGGACACCGGGGAGCCGTGGAGCTCCTTTCCCTGGATACAGGAACCCCCTTAACCCCGCCCATCCCACCTCTGCCCACCCCAGCCTTCAATCCTGAATGGAAGAGCTCAAGGAAGAAGAGGCCTGTGGAGTAGTAAAATTCATCAGCAGCCTCCAAGGGGCTGAGGATCCACTGTCATCAGAGCACCAATGAACAGAAATGGGCACCGCTTTGTGGCTGCCCCAGCTCTGGGATGGGCCCTGGGCCTGGAGCAGGAGCAGCTCTGCAGGGCCCCAAGGCCGGGGCTCTTGTGCTGGCTTGGGCAGATGGGATGGCAGGAGGGGCTGCAGAGCTCTCAGCACCTCAGCCAGAGGGGAGCAGGGCAGCCAGGGAGCTCCTTTGGCCTTGGCCAAGCCCCTTCCCCCATGGCTGGGGCTGAGTCCTGGCTGAGCTGCAGCTGCTGCTGTGCCCTTGGCAGGGGCTGAGGCCGTGGGGCAGTGCCCAGAGCAGCCGGGCCTGAGCAGAGCTGTGGGGCCAGAGGCGGCTGGGCTGTGCTGGGGAGAGGCCCTTGGTGCTGCCCAGAGCTCAGGGCAGCTGGCAGAGCTTGCAGGGAGCTGGGCTGGGCTGGGAGAGCCTGGCACAGAAACCATCAGTGTCCATCTCAGCCTGGCTGAGCAGGCAGGGGCAGGACTCAGCCCAGGCCTTGTGGGGCAGGGCCAGCACCTAGGCAAGGCATTGAAAACAGGCAAGAGCCCGAGAGAGGAGGCTGCTCTGTGCCCTTGGGGACATGGACAGAGCGGGGAGGGGTCCCAGGACATTTGTCACTGCTAGTATCTGTCCCCAGCTGTGCGCAGCCCTGGCTGCTGAGCGCAGGTTTGCCCTGGGCTGAGTTTGGCTGTGGCCCAGCTCCATCCTCCTGCGGGGCTCAGGGCCTGTTCCCGGCCATGGCCAGCCCTGGCCGGCCTCTCTGCTGGCCCAGAGGCCAGCAGAGGCCGGGGCAGGGCTGTCTGTGCAGCCCCACAGGTGCCACGGGCTCTGCAGGAGCTGGCAGAGGCTGCCCAGCAGGGAGGCCATGGGGCACAGAGCCCCAAGGCTGCTGTGGGCACCTAGAAAGTTCTTGAAATTCCCTTGGGAAGGTGTTAATTGCCCCAGATGATAGCAATTCACTGAGGGTTCTGAGATAATGGGCCTGCAGCTGCCCCTCCCTCTGTCGGTTGGTGTTTCCCAGCTGTTGTTATCTTTATCAGGGTGGTGACTCATCTTGGGATCTGTTTTCCTTCCAGCTGCTGGTCTCCCAGGCATCTGACTCCTCTCAAGATCAATGGCCAAGTCCCTTCTCAGGCACACAGCGGCTCTCCTGGTTCCATGACTCATTCCAGGTTCCTTATCTACATCCTCAGCTGGTTTCTTGAGCAGAAATCTCATTTTAGTGCTGATTTGTTTAACCATTTTGGTTGTGATGTGTGTTCTGCAATGAGTTTATTGATGGTTTTGTTCCCCTCAAACTGGGCCTCCAATCTTATCAGGAGTTCTTCCTTCTCTTTACTCCACCATCTTCTGTTGGCTTGGAAGTCTGTTTTGGGTGGGAAACGGCGACCCTTTCCTGATTTCTAACCCATGAGTGTGCCAATCTTTTGGGTTGTCTCAGACCAATTTTTGTCTTGAAGTCCCTGCCACATACCTCACAGATCCACTCCCTGGCTGAAGCCATTTCCGCTGTTTCCCTGCATTTAGGAAGGTGAAAAACAATGCTGTGATAAGTACTCATCTCTTACCCACATTTAGCACACTGAAAACAAACCCTCCTTTTCCCGTGGGCTACCCTCAGATGTTCAATCAAGCCCAACACACAGTTCACCCAGGAACCACAGGAAGGATACGGTGGATTTTGGTCAGGAAAAGTCATGGTAACGATGTCTGCCAGTGTCTGTTCTCTGAGGTTCTCTGTCTGAGCTGGGGATGTCTCTGGTAAGGTGTCTTTGTCCGGCTCAGGAGGTGATGTTTCTGGTGTGCTCTCAATCTCATGCTCCCTGTTTCTCTTCTCATCGTCAAGCACAAACAATTCTCAGGTCCTCGGAAGGCAGGTCTTCACTCCCGCACTTGGTCATGGTGCAAGCTGTTGATACACCTCAGGCAGCCTGCTCAAACCCTTCTTGCTTGCGGAAACATGAACACATTCAAAGTTCTTCACTAACAAGTGCAATCTATCAAACTCCAAGTTCACCTGAGTAGCCAATTCACGTTCTGCCAAACTGGGGGATGCTGAGCAGTTTTTGCAGGACAATGGACACATTCAGCAGATGCACAATCCAGTCTTCTGATAACAAAGTAATCAGTTCAAGGACCAAGGACAGTGAATATTTGTAGACAGAAGAAGAGTCAGCAAGAATCAGCAAGTTGTCAGCAAAGTTTGAGAAAGTGGAAACCACCCTTCAGTCCCTCCCAGGCTACTCCTGTTCTGTCCTCAGCCTCCACACCAGTGAGCCCAGAGCCCACAGCCTCTACCTGCTGGTTATGTGATGAGGCCTCCAAACCCCATCTTGGGAGGTTTTTGGGTCCTCTCAAATGTCTGTGAAAATGGAAAAATAGCGGTCAAAGGTATTTTCTCCCAAATCTTGCAGTGGCAGAACAAAGGTCAATGTCTCTCAATGAGGCTGCATTTACATTTGTTAGAAGGAGGAAATATTTTACAATGATGAGAGTGGAACAAAACTGCAACTGTTTTTTCAGAGAAGTGGATGTGCCTTCTCAGGAATTGTCCAAGAGCAGGAACTTGGTAGAATCTGACATAGTAAAACCCTGCCCCCTCGCCAAGGATGGAATTCCTGTTGCGTGGTGTAGGAACATAAAAAGGTAAAAAAATTTAGAAAGTGGGAAAAGGCCCCAGAAAGTAGACATAAAGCTGAGAAAGGCTGTGAAATTTCAAAACCTTCTCATGGGAAGCTAGGAAAATAAGAACCAAGTGAATCCATTTATATTTTTTATAAGAAACAAGAAAGAACAAGAACTTATTGATAGTTCGATATGTGAAAAGTCCTAGCTATATGCTTTGGAAAGATAGAAAAAGTTGAAATCTTATTTAGTGAATTATTGTGTACTGTTTGAAGTTCATAGCAGTCCTTTAGTTAATATTAAACCCATGTGGGTCCTTGTCTTATCAGTAAGAGTATAATGACTTTGCACCTTTTCTTTTATGCTATTGAATCAAAGAATAGGTAAAAAAAGGCTTTGCATAAGCTGCCATCTTGTCTTGGATCTGGATTTGCATAGATGTTGTTATTTTCTCTGTGTCTCTTGCTTTTTGCTTGTATGATACAGACAGATAATAAATCCTAAGTCTGCAATCTGTCAGAGTCCCATCCCGCCTGCAGTTTGGGCGCCGCCACAAGCATGGTGGCCGTGGAGAGGGGTAGTCCTGATGGCCCCTGGCCGGCCCGGAGCCAGGGTAGACCTTTTGTCCCCCGCCACCGCACAATGCCTGAGCACCACTGCAGGGCCGGGTACACCTGATAGTCCCGGGCTAGGCTGGAGCCGGGGTAGATCTGTTGTGCCCCACGAACGCTCGCTGCATGGGCGCCGCCCAGAGCCCAGCGGCCCCGTGGCTGGGCATACCTGATGGCCCCGGGCCGGCCCAGGGTCGGGGCAGACCTGTTGTCCCCCGACACTGCCCTGCTGCCCAGGAGCTGCCACGAACCCGTTGGCCCAGGAGCGCAGTAGACGTGATCACCCTGGGCCAGCCCAGAGACCGGGTAGACCTGTTGTCCCCGCCAAAGCCCACCACATGGGTGACGCCCCCTGTCTGGCAGCCCCAGAGAAGGGTAGACCTGATAATCCCAGAATGGTCCAGAGCTGGAGTAGACCTGTTTTCCCCGTGAACGACCGCCACAAAGGCGCTGCCGCGAGCCTGGCTGCCCCAAAGATGGGTCCCGAGCCAGCCTGGAGCCGGGATAGACCTATTGCCCCCTGCCACCGCTCGCAGCCAGGGTGCTGCAATGAACCCGGCAGCTCCAGAGACAGAGTAGACCTATTGTCCTTGGCCGGACAGACTCAGGCTGCCTGGCATTAGGGTAGATCTGTTGTCCTGGCCACGGCACCTGACGGCCAACTAGCGCCGGGGTAGACTTGTTGTCCTGTGCCCATGCCCACCACAGAGGCACCGCTATAAGTACGCTGTTCCTGGAGCGGGGCAGACCTGATGGCCCCAGGCCAGCACGGAGCTGGGCTAGACCTGTTGTCCTCGCCAACGCGTGCCACACGGGTGCCACTCTAAGCCCGGCGGCCCCGGAGCAGGGTAGACCTTATTACCCTGGCCAGCCCAAAGCTGGGGTAGACCCGCTATACCCGGCCACCTCACACAGCTCGGGTGCCGCCACAAGCCCGGCAGCCCCGGAGCCTGGTTATACCTGTTGTACAGAGTGAGCCATGAGCCGGGGTAGACCTGCTGTACCTTGCCAACGCCTGCCACATGGACACTGCCATGGGCACGGTGGCCTTGGAGCCGTGTAGTCCTGATGACCCTGAGCCAGTGCAAAGACAGGGTAGACCTGTTGTCCCCCAACACCGCATCCCATACATGCACCACCCTGAGTCTGGTGGTTCCAGACTCGGGTAGACCTGTTGTCCTGGGCCAGCCCAGAGCAGAGGTTGACTTGTCCCCCATGAACTGCTACATGGCCGCTGCCATGAGACCAGTGGTTCCATGGCTGGGTAGCCCTGTTGTCCTGGGCCAGTATGGAGCTGGGGTTGACCTGTTGTCCCCCATCACCCCATCAACGCCTGCCACTAGGCAGCTGCCATGAGCCCGGTGGCTCCCTGGCTGGGTAGACCTGTTGTCCCACGCCATCGCATGCCACCTAGGTGTCGCCCTGAGCCCAGTGGCCACAGAGCCAGGTGGACCTGATGGCCCCTGGCTGGCCCGGAACCAGAGTAGACTTGTTGTCTGCCACAACCACCCGCAGCCCGGACGCCACACTTAGCCACCTGGCACCGACATAGCATATGGCCACCCAGCACTGGGGAAGACCTCTTGTCTTACTCCATCGCCTGCCTCCCAGGCGCCACCACTAACCCTGCAGCCCTGGGAGCAGGGTAGACCTGATGACCCCAGGCTGACCCAGAGTCAGGCTAGACCTGTTATCCCCCGTGATAAACTGCCACACACGCGGCACCGCAAGTTTGGAGGCCCTAAAGACGTGTAGATGTGATGGGCTCGGGCCGGCCTGGAGTGGGGGTAGACCTATTGCCCCCTGCCACTGCTCACATCCAGGGCGCTGCAATGAACCAGGCAGCCCCGGAACCAGGGTAGACCTGGCCACAACACCTTACGGTCACTCAGCGTCAGGGTAGACCTGTTGACCCTCGCCACCGCTGGCCTTGAAGGTCCTGCCACGAACCAGGTGACCCTGGAGCTGGGTAGACCTGATAACCCTGGGCCGGCCCAGAGTTGGGGATGACCTGCTGTCACCCATCACTGCCCATCACATGGGCGCCTCCACGAGCCGGGAGTCCCCAGATCCTGGTAGACCTGATGGCTCCGGAGACGGGTAGACCTGATTGCCCCAGGCTTACTTGGAGCAAGAGTATACCTGTTGCCCCCTGAAAACGCTTGCCACAAGGGTGCCAACTCAACACCTGTGGCCCTGGAGCCAGGGGAAGCTCACAGCCTCGTTACACCCCAGAGCTGGACAGCTCCATCAGCCCCATCCCAGCCCATAAACCACCCACTTTCAAGACCAACACAGATTTTTGTATTTTTCTGTGTTGTTTTTAGGTTTTTGGTGTGTTTTTTGGGGGGGCAGGTGAGGTGTAGGGGTTTTGGTTCGGGTTTTCTGGTTTTGTTTTGGATTTTTTGGGGTTTTTTTCTTTGATTTTTGTGGTTTGGTTTGATTTGGTTTGGTTTTGGGTTTTGGGTTTTATTCGAACCCCTTTTTCTTTTCTCCTTTCTTGAAAGAATGGCTCTTCTATTTGCCTGGTATAAGAAACTTACCCGAAAAAGAAATTTTCTTGGCAAATTTTGTTTCATTTCCTTTAGTGAAACGTAAACTTTAAGGCATTTAGAGATTTTGAGGAGCTAAGAGAAATAAGCCTTACTAGAGTTAATTAAAATGAGAATAATAAATGAATAGGCCTTGATGAAGTTAGGATTAGTAGTTAACTAATAATTAATTGCTTGTCAGCACAATGTTTAGTTAGCTGGGTTTATAATGAAGAATATAGAAACTGATAAATAGCTTTTAGGAACATAAGACAATTGTGGGCCTCCTCTGTTCTGAAACCAACTGAAGACAAGGAATGGGAGTTCTACCAAGAGTTCATTTGTCATACTCGCATTGAAAAGGTAGAAAGGTCAGAACGAGGAAGACTTCATTGACTTCCTCATTTTGGGACCCCTCCCCATGAAAGGGACCACTGACCCATTTCAAGGGACAAACCACGCATGCTGAATAGCTTTTGGAGTGATTAGCGTACGAAGCAGGGAATGGGATGTACTAAAATGATGAATATGCATTTGTATTTTGTGTATTCAATACTTGTATGGATAAAAAGACTCTGTAATCACCTGGAAGGTGCGGTGTGTATTTGGGAGCTATCCCGCACACTGCCCGGCGTCGAATAAACATACACTTTCTAACTTTAAACTGTTAGAGAGTTTTTGTCCATCACAGTTGGATATCGACACTAGATCAATATCCATATTTTTTAAATAAATTGACACGAACTGCGGGAACCCTGGGCTGGGCCAGCACCACGGGCAGGGAATGCAGGGACAGGAGAACTGGGGGCACACAGAGATTTGGGGGCTGGGGGGGGGCACGGGAGAAGGAAAGGGGGAACGGGAGAGCTGGGAACGGGGTTTGGGGGTTCCAGGATTAAGAAAGGGGAAGGCTGGGATGGGTAGAGGTGGGATGGGCGGGGTTAAGGGGGTTCCTGTATCCAGGGAAAGGAGCTCCACGGCTCCCCGGTGCCCCCATTCCCCGCAAAAGGTGGGAAAACCCGGGCTGGCTGGGAATAGGGGTCCCGCGTGTCCTCGGTGTTGAGGAAAGGAGGGGCTGGGCGCTGGGAAAGGCAGGAATAGGGGTCCAGGGGATCTCTGGGTGAAGGAAAAGGGGGCTCTGGGGGCTGGGAGAGGCGGGATGGCCGGGAAAGGGGTGCGGGGAATGCTGGTGCCGGATAAGGGGGTGCAGGGTAGAACCCATGCCGGGAATGGGGTGCGGGGGGATGGCGGCGCCCGGGAATGGGGGTTCAGGGCCCCTCGGTGCTCCGGAATGGGCGATCAAAGAGTCCCTCCCGGTGCCGGGGTCCCCCTCGCCTCTCGCCGCCGCCCCGGGGCCCAGGAGCGCCCCCAGCCCCAGCGCTGCAGCCATGGCGCCGCTCCGCTGCGGCCCCGCCCCCAGAGCCGCCTCCGGCCCCGCCATTGGCTCCGCTCTTTGCTGCCCGCCAATGGCAGCCCGAGTCTCCAGTGATGTCATCGGTCGCCGGGCAGATCCCGGCGGCGCAGGGCGGGAAAGGCCTCGCAGCGTTTTTCACAGACAGCGTCCGGACGTCCGTAATTCTTTGCTTTTTATTGTCTTGTAATTGTCCTAACTCTTCAATTTTTATTACTGTAATTGTTAATTTATTACTCTAATTATTAAACTTTTAAAATCTTAAAACCCAAGTGACTGGCGTTTTTCACAGAAAGCACCGAAGTCAGTAGCTCCAGTGCCAATCTCCTTTGAAAATCGCTGCGGCTCGGCCCGGCTCGGCCCGGCCCCGCCCATCGGGTGCCGTGGGTGCCTGGAAACCGCGAACGCGGCGGCGGCGTCTGTGACGTGCGGCGGTGATGTGCTCGGCACGGCTCAGTAGCCACAGAGCGGCTCCGGGCTGGGTGTGCCAGCCTGGGCTCCTGCAGGCGGCTGCACTGGGCCATTGGCCGAGTGAGTGTTCACAGAGCATCGCTCTCTGCAAAGGAGTCCCGAATTTGCAGAGCATTGGTCTCTGCAAAGGATTCCTGAACATGCAGAGCATTGGTCTCTGCTACACAGTCCTGAATTTCCTTTGAAGGTAAAGATTGACTTAAGTGATTGCTTAAACTGCTTAAAGGTGAATGAGTTCTGGTCAAGTTTCAGTGGGTTGTTATCATCTGGTTATTAAAATTATTAGGGAGATGCCTCTGAATTGCCAAAGTCAATAGTCTGGATTTTATTTAACAGCAAATGTGAGGAATAGAGAGAGAAAGAAAGAAAAAGTGGCAGGGAGGGTGGGGTTTGGAAGAGGGAGGAGAAAGAGAGTGACAGAGACTGATTAAGTAAAAAATATCACCATTCCATGGATCCCATCAGCATACCATAAAATCCTCTTCTGGTCTTCTCTGTGGTGAGGTCTCCCTCACAAAACGTAAGACTCCAGTGGATTAATGCAGATTTGGGCAAGGTGGGACTGCCCAGGTACCTCCCTGGGGCGGGGCAAGTCTGACTCCATCTATTGCTACTTTCAAATAATATCAAATCTTTAGCACCAGTATATCCTTTGAGTCTGCCATGAATTGGGTTCTGGATTTTCAGATCTGTTGTGTTACTTGGCATGGCCTGCAGTCATCTGGTGCAAGGCCTCAGGGATGGGTCTGGGGGCACTTTGGAGGTCTTTGATGGGAGGTTTGTGTGCAAACCTGGCCTCTGCAGATGAGTCTGTGGCTATGAATTCCCTGCCCTGAACCCAGACAGAGCTGATTTTCAGGACAGCTGCTGGGTTTGGCTTTGTTGTGGATAGGTTTTCTCCTCAGCTTTGTTTACTTCTCCCCAGACCTGAGATAAGTGGGCAATAGTGTCACCTTTGTCTTGTTTCAAGTTCCCTTAGGCAGCCTAACTCACAGCCCAAAGTTCCAGTCAGGAGGCGTTTTCAGGGAAGGGTGGGCTCGGGTGGTCACAGCTTCTTTATGCAGTCCCAATGGGCAGAAAGTCTTTTATAACAATATTTAAGCCATTAGCCATAACATTGCAGTCTCTCACAAGTCCTGTGCGGAAGAGCTGAGAGAACAGGGCTGGTTTAGCCTAAAGAAGAGGAGATCCACTTGAGCTATTTTTAAGTATTTAATATTTAAGCTACATCTTTGTCTGTTCTAACTATTATTAATGTTCAGATTTTTACCTCCAGGTTTCAGTATGATCCATTTTTGAATTGCACAACATAGCCATATCGTTCGAATAAAGTCCAGCTAGAGGCCTAACAATACTAGCTACTTACACCAAACAAGCATTGAGCTACTTCCAAATACTATAAAATTTTTAGCAGCAGTATATGCCTTGAATCTGCCATGAATTGGGTTCTGGATTTTCAGAGTTCCATTGTTGCTCCTTCCAGTTTCATTGAGGCATTGTCGTTTATCTGGGATATCCTCCCTTCAAAATGGATTCCGGATTCCGAGAAAAGATCCTGAAACCCCGTCTTTGGTCGAGGGAAGCGCTGAAGTCTTTCAGTGTAAGTACCCACTGGGGCTGTGTTAAGGCTGGAAACTCCTCTCGTGTCCCTCCTCTCCCTGCCCCTGTTGTCCAGCAGCGCTGTGAAGCTGCAGACGTCCTCCCCACCTCTTTGTGCCGTGTTCCTGTTGGTGGGGGCTGTCCTGGTGCAGTTTGGAACACCGTGTGTTGCCTCAGGGTCTTGCCTGGCTGAGCCAAGTGAAACCAATGTGCAGCTGAAGCTGCGAGCGTGTGTTCTGTCCCTTTCCCTTTGCCACAGCAATTCCTTCTGTCAGGCTGGGCACTCACCTGTGCTGCTCTGACCAACCTGCCCTTGGGCACCTGGGCATGTGGTGGGGCAGGGAAAGCTCAAACTCTGCCCAAAGCCTAGAGAGACATGGCTGGTCCCAGCTGGAAGAGCTTCCAAGCCAGCTGTTCTCTCTCATCTCCTGTGTGGGCGCAGATCCAGCCCTGCAGGCAGCACTGGAGTCAGGCCACAGAGGTCCCTTGGTGTCTGGAGCTCACTGGAGTGAAGATGCCCCACTGCTGAGGCTCTGTCAAGGAGATCCCTCTGTTTTCTTCTGTGGAGGGGACTGTGAGCCCAGACAGAGAAAACAAATGCAAATTAACAGAGAAAACAAAAACTTGGACACATTCCTGTGCTCCTCATTCTTGGTACAACGTTCCTTTCTTGCGTCTCTTGGACTCCCCCAGCAGCGATATCTCCCTGCTGTGAGTTCTCAGTGTTGTCCATGGATGGAGTTAGGGGAGTTCTGAGAGCTCCTCCCCGCTCTCTGAAAAGGTCAATGCCTCAATCCAATGAAACATAAGAGGAAACAAATGCCCAAGGATCAGAAATCCCCAAAGATGTCACATTACATCACAGAGAAGCTAATGGGACGCAGCCGTGGGGTGGGAGTATGTGTATTCCACTCTGTATTATTAATTTATTGGTGCTAAGTATTTCAGCAAGTAACTTCCAGGGCTTCCAGGACTGTCCTAGACTATGTGATCACAAATTGTTCACCAGTGCCACTTGTTCAAGAAAAGCTTTTGTGAACAAGCACACCTCTGAGACTCCAGCTGGTTTATTTTTGCCTTTCAGCTGCTTCCCTCTAAGTCCCTGTGGGAGAAGTTTTTCAACACGAAGAAGAAGGCCAGCACTGCGGAGAATATTGCGCCCAGAACTGGCCCATTTCTAGACATGAGTAAGACCGGTCCAAAGGTAGCCTTTTCCTGCTCTTTTCCTTTTCCACACCTGTTTGATGTGAAGTTTGAAGAGGGTGTGTGCTTGTGACAGGCTTGCCTCCAGCAAAATACCTCAGTGTCCAGGTCCTGTTGTCAGTGCAAACTGCTGGTAGTGGTGGATGGGAGTCCTGATCTGCACTAAGCCAACACAAATAACCTCTGCTGAAGCTGCCTAAGTGTAGCTGTCATTGCTAAAACAATGGGGGGAAGGCTGGGGACACAAAGGCACAAAATTGCCATTTGCCATTCTCCTGATGAAGTAGCCACCTCTTGCTGTGGTGTGGTCGCCATCAAATGCTCAGGGTCACAGGATTCCCTTCCGAGTGGCAGCGCTGGCCTTTGAAGGCCGAGGACCTGCAGTAATTACTTCAGATTGAACAAAAGGAATTTCAGGAATGCTTTGGGTTGGATCAATGTGTTGGACCCTGACGGGGTGTTAGATTTTGCAGGCTGCCAATGTGCAGGGGACTCGCCCTGGGCAGAGGGGAATGGATGTGCTTTATCTGCATCAGGGCCTACCTAGAGGTGTGTTTAAAGCTGCTTTTGTGGCAGGACTGGCTCAGTATAAAGCACAGTCCAAAGGGGTAGGTGACCGAGGTGGGCTGTTGAGCAGGAAATTGGCAGCAAGAGACGCTGGTTAAGGATTGCCCTGGAGAGGGGCGTTGGGAGCAGCTCAGGGAAGGGCACAGCCAAGGGACAGGGTGCTGCAGCCAGTCCCTTCAGCAGGCTGTGTCTCCTGGGGAGTCACACAGGAGGCCTGCTTGTGTCTCTGGAGTGACAGCAGTGTGGCTGGAGAAGGCAGACAAAGGGGAGAGTTTTCTCAAAGCAATGTCTCTGCTCCACAAGCATTTGCTGTTGTTGTGTCATCCCAGATGTGCCTCTACAATGGTATCATGTAAAATGGCAATAATTACAAGAAAGCACCCATTTAAAGCTCATGGAAAAAGGAGTTACCAACTCTACTTTCACCCCAGTTGCTGAGAAAATAACTGAACCTTTTCCTCATTCAGCACTCATTTGTCTTTTTCCTAACTTCTGTGTTACTTTCTTTTTGCTTTTACCTCTGTTTGAAACGCACTAACTTTTAAATACAATTAAAGGGGACAAAATCATCAAAGCAAAAGAAAACTATTTATTGGTAACAAAAGCCAGGGACCTCATAAAACGGGAAAATTGGACAGGACAGAACGCACATCCAACCAATATGATTAATGCAACATTCTCCCCTTATTCGTGATAAGATGGCAGTTTATATACACTCCCATATAGTTTACAGTTTACAAAGGCACTCTGATTGGCAAGCTAACATTGTTTACCTTTGCCTTGAGGTGGTCAGGCTTTGCACACTGCAGCTCTACTCTAATTCATGCTTGGATAGCTCATTACTTTGTAGTTACCTTAACATAATTTCTGACTGCGCCACAACTGAATTCTCACTGCATCAAAGGCTTCCAGGCCCCACCAAGGCCGCTTATCAGGGCCTATCTGAGGGGGTAGCTCAAGTCTCACTCCAGACATAAATCATGCCCTCTCTCTCTCAGAAATTCTGTAACAAGTAAGAATTCAGCTGAGCTGGACATGTCTCCCTCCCCCCAGATATGAACAAACACACCCTCTGAGAAAATGGCAATCTTCCTATCTCCTTTGTACCCCGCCAGGGCGGTCCCTGTCCCCTTTCCCCTTGGATGGGTACTCGGGAACTTCCATTCTGTCCAGCTGCCAGCTCTTCTGTCCCCTCCCGTCTCATCCTGCTTCCTTTTGGTCAGCTCTTCAGCCCTGTCCCTCTCACAGCAGCACCCAACAAACCAACCTGAACAAATCCAAACCACAAACAACACACAGAACCAACAAATTCCATTCTTTCGCTAGATAACCTTTTGGCTTCAGCAAAATATCACCTCACCTCTCACACCTCCTCTGGTACTGTTCTCTTCTTACTGATGTCTAAGTTCTAGATAAAAAGAGATATTTGCAGTTGTGTGGGCCTTGGTTTCCCTGTCTCAGAGTAAAGGACATCCTAAAATCATTTCCCATAGAGTCTGATGTAAATTGGTGGGTTTTACTTACTCCATGAGTGCTCACTCAGTGCCCCAGAGCTCTGCGACCACACGGGCACAGGGCTGTGCTTAAGGTAAGTGCTGCCTGGCATTGTGGAGAAGGAAACCTGGAGAAATACGTGCCAAAAGAGCAGCTTGGCTTGAGCCTGCTCTGTGTGGCCCAGCAGCTCTTGATCAGCTCAGAGCAGAGGTGGGTGAGCCACTGTTTGCCCAGTGTGGGCTGGGCAGACGTGCTCACCCAGAGCCTGTACTTCACTGGGGATCAGTGTAAGGGATCCTTCATGCCCCTTCCTCCCAGCAGCTGAACCTCTCCCTGCTCTCTCTCGCCTCTCCAGTTGTCGTCAGTTCCCCCGAAGCAGAACTTGCTTCAGATTTGCCCACCAGAGGTGGTGTTTCGGGGCTTTGTCGCTCATGAGGTCTCTGAAATGGTGGTGTCTCTCGTGAATAAGGACAAGGTAAGTGCTGGGGGGTGGAGCTGTAAGAGTGTGCTGGAAGAGGAGAGTGGTGTAATTGCCAGAGTGTACAGCAAAGCAAGTTACCTGCTGCAGCACATCCACAAGAAAATGTCTCAGCACCTTTGTTCTGCAAGATCTTCTTGTGCTGGGAATTCTCCCTGATTTTGGCCATGTGTTGATGGTATCTATCCCAAAGGAGTTGCCTTCTCTTGAAAGCTCTGGATTGATAGGAATGTTGAGGGCTGTACAGTTCTTACCTGCTCTCATGCTTTGCCTTGAGTGTATACCACATCCTGTGTTTCCCAGGTTAATCTTGGCTCCTCTGCCTCTCTCAGCCTGTTTGGCTCCCTTTGTGCAGCTCACAGTCAAAGCTCAGGGTCTGAGCCTTCTCCACTTGATGCTGGAATCACTTTTCGTTACTGGCACTGGCACTGCAGGAAGTGTGTTCTGAAAGAGCCCTGGGATCAGGCTGATGTAGCAGAAGCAGCAGGAAGCCTTTAGGTGCCACTTTGGGCTCCTGCGAGGCTTCATCCAGCTCTGCTCAGGTTTTCCAAAAGCAGCATGGTGCTCTGCTTTCCCTTTGGCGAACCACAGCACATCCAAAGCCATGTGCTCCTGGAGGTTTTTACCTTCACTTGAAATTGTGTTTGTTTTACAGTTTCCCAAGAGAGTTGAGAGGCAAAAAGGTAAAAAATGTCAGCAGTTGTGTTCCACTGTAAAGAGGAAAATGGAGACCATTTGCATTTCAGTCAGGGAAACATTTTCTCAAATGAGCCTTGTGCCAAGAGTGGACTGGTGGCAAGAGACAGGAGGGAGTCAAAATCATCTACTTTAGACTTCTTGAGAGCATTTTGGTGCTCGGGGGTTGATACCTCTGTGCTAGAAAATGCATGTTTGCTGTGTCTGTGTATCCCAGAGGACAGAACCTGGCCTGCTGGCTGCAGGCAGGAATGCCCAGCAGCCCAGCTTGCCTGCACAGGCAGCAAGAACCCCTGGAGAGCCAAGACTGGCTTTTAATTCTGGAACCACACTGTGAGTCAGTGCTGGTCATGTTTCTCCAGGCAGAAAATGCCTTCGAAGCCCATAGTCAGTAGGCAGAACCTGTCTGTGTTTCTGTCACTTTTGGCCAGCTGATTGCTCTCATGATTTTATGATTCTTCCTCACTGCTTTACTGCCCATTTAAATTCTCTTTGCCATCTCCTTGTTTTAGGGGTTGTCTTGCTGTGTTCCTTTTGCTTTTCAGGTTTGCTTTTCTTCCCAGTAAGGCCAAAGTGTTTGGTCTCCTCTCTTGCTGGTCTGCCTGCATGACTGTATCCCCAGAACTGCCCTACCAAAACCTCATCTGCTAGAAGAGAATTTCTTCCTTCCCCCAGGATAATGTGCTGTTTTGCTTTCAGACAGCACATTCCCCCTCTGGAACACGGCTACTGCGTGGCTGTGTGCAGGCAGGAGCCAGCAGGTTTTTTGGTCTGGCTGAATATGCAGATGACTTGGTTCAAGTGCTCTGTCTCCATCGTGCTGGTGATGACCTGCTTGGCCCTTCCTTCCCACCAGGCACTGCCCTACTGCCCCTGGCCAAAATGCTGGACCCAGAAGGGATTTGGGTTTACCTTCAGGAATGACGTGCCTGTGGCTCCACAGCTGAAAGTGCTTTGGCAAAGGGGTCAAGGAGGGATGTCACCAGGGCATGGACAGGTCTCCTCTTGTCCTGTTTCCACGAGTGGCAAACCAATCGTTTCATGTCTTTCCTGCAGTTGCCTGAGGTGGTGAGGATCTCCATGGAGAGCTCGCCTTACTTCCAGCTCGTGTGCTCCAACAACGCATACCGTGTTGTGATGCCGGGTGTGCCTGCCCATGTGCGCATCCGCTTCACCCCTGGCAAGGGCAAGGTGAGACTGGAGGAGCCAAAACAGAATTACCCCCAAAAGGCGTTGTTTTCCCTGCTCTCCGTGCAGCCCCATTCCATGCTGTGAGCCTGGCTCCAGGCCGTGGGCAGGCAGCCTGCAGCCAGTCACAGCTTGGCTCATGCTGTCAGGCACTGCGCCCAGGCCTGACAGGCTCTGCTTCCCTCCCTGCACATTCCTGAGCATCCCCGAGGCAAGATGCAGGGGAACAGGGAAAATGACAGAGGGGTGTTGATAGATCTTTGGCCATCTCTAGGTACAGTGGAAGGGATTTCATTGTTATGGAAAACACTAGAGGAACAAGGAGGTCTGAGAGCTTTCCTCCTTCCTGACTGGCAACAGCTTCCCTGCCTCACCCTGGGCTGGAGCAAAGACGGTGCTTTTTCACACCCTCTGTTCTCCAGCCTTGCAGCTGTGCTGTCCCAGAGCACAGCTGACCATGATACAGCTGCAGGGCCAGGGCAGAGGATGTGCTGTGCCCGTGAGCCCGGCCTGGCACGGGCACACTGGGCTCTAGGTGCCCTTAGCCAGCAGGAGGTTGGTGAGCTGCAGGGGACTTGGCCACCTGCCTGAAAGAGCTCGTGTAGGGCAGGCACGACCTGCAGGCAGAGCTGTGACTCCACAGCAGTGACACTGCTGTGCCTCTGCCTTCATGCCTGTCACTGTGGTGGCTCTGTCAGCTGGCACCCATTCCATGCCAAACCTGCTTTTTTGGGGAGGTTTGAACACCGCTGCTGGGGCCCTGGCAAGTCGGATCTCAGTGCTGTGATTTGGAGGCTTGTTCATACAGAAGGGTTTGGGACGTGGCATGGAAGGGGGAAGCCTTGCCGGCAAACAAAGGGAGGCTCTTTCCAACAGCATGCTGCCACCTCTTAGCGCTGTTCTTCTCCTGACTTGGTTGGACAGGCAAAGTTAGAGGGCAGGTCTGAGCCAACCCATGCTTCTGCACCAGGCCAGAGGTGCAGGAGCTCTTTGGGTGCAGCTGGTTTCTCATCTTCTTTTTGCTGCTTAGACTCAGTTTAACACTTTGTTCTCTTCTCAGACAGTGGGAATACAGAAACCTAAAGAGGAATGTCCTGTGTTCCCCAGCTCCTTAGAAGGGACTTAGGAATTATTTAGCATCATTAAAATTTAGAGTAGAAATTATGGTGGCCTAAGGCAGTTCTTTGGATGACCCAATTGACACAAGAGCTTAATGCCACTGAGATAGGTTTTGCAAAGCGTACTGGTGCCCTCAAAATGTGACATATTAGTAGAACTTAGCATTCATTTTAGGGTGGAATAGGTAAATCGATGCCCTTGAAGGGTTATAGGAAATGGTTTTTCTTCTGCCATGGGGATGGCACTAAATGTCCTGTGCTGAGCTAGGTTCCTTTCCTGCAGGATTATTCCCACAAGCTCATCTGCACCACTGCAAGGGAAAGGATAGTTGTGCCAATTCAGGCCATTGGTGCCCCAGCTATCCTGGAGTTCCCTGACCAGCTGGACTTCTCGGAGTGTCCGGTCAAGCAGAGCAGCCAGAAGACTCTGCTGGTTCGTAATGTCAGTAAGCGGGCAGCTCGTTACCAGCTGAGCACCCAGAGGTGAGGCTCTGTCCTTGTGCAAAACCCCTTTGGGTGGTACCAGGGCCAGGAATGAGCAACAGAAGGAGCCAGAGCATTGCAGCTGCTGCCCTCTCTTTGTGTTGCAGTCCTTTCTCCGTGGTTCCCGCCACGGGAACTGTGGGCGCTGGTGACACCGTGCAGGTGACAGTGGGATTCCACGCGCTGATGACCGGTGACTATTCGGGGTCTCTGTGCTGCAAGACAGGTGAGTGCTGGGCCCTGCACGGGCACAGGACAGTTCTGCACCATGGCTCCCTGTTGTCCCATCCCCCTCCATTCCCTCTAGAGGTCCCTCCCCTGTTCAGCTTTACCCCAAAGAAAACAGAGAACTCCTTGGTGTTTAGGGGGTTGAGAAAGTGGATCCCCTCTAACGGGACTAAGATTTTTGGACTCCCGTTTTGCTGGGAGTTGCTGAGTGGAGGAAGGAGGATCCCTGATTCTCCACTACCGTGTGGCTATGCCTGGGTGAAGTTTTGTTTTATTCCTGGGCAGTGCTGTATGTGAGGTGTGAGGTTTCCATCAGACTCTCTCCAATGCAATGTGTTTCTTGCACACCTCTGTCCCGTATGCTGCTTCTCCACTGGCTTGTCACAGACCCTTTTTCTATACTGCCCTTACACATCTATTAGTTTCTGTCTGATAACATTTCCAGGCCCTCGAGTTCCTGTTTGGTGACAAATCAAGACAAATTTTTCCTCGTCCCCATTTCCCAGGCCATTCATGCTGTTGCAAACCTCTCACATCTATCTCCCATGTGATTTCTAGACCGAGGAATCCCAGTCAGTCTTCATCTAGAAGCTGCTCTGTACTTATTAATCTTCCCTTTGTCCCTTTTTTATTTAATCTGAAATGCTCCAGCTTGGTTTTTGAGATCAGAACAATATAAAATATTTCAAGACTGATGCGGCTGTGGGTTTGGGCAGGGAGATGATGATGATTTTCACGGTGTTCATTTTGTAGTGGTTTGTCATATTGCAGAGCCAGGCTGGTTGTGTTTCCTCACCTGTGTCCCCTCGTGCTGTGGGCTGTCACTTCACTTGTTCCTCTGGGCCTCCTTTTGCTGCCCACATGCCCCCAGGCAAATTTGCTTGTCAGCAACAAGGGATCCAAGGGATCAGGAGAGACAGGAGTCCCGTGGGATGCCCAGGGAGAGCCTGGGCAAGCCAGGACTGAACAGGGCTCCTCAGTGTCACCTGAAGGACATTGATGCAGAAATCCTGGGGATCTGAGTGGGTCACCAGAGCACATCTGACAAATCTCACTGCACATACTGTCACCCTGGGGCCAAATCTGCACAAACACTCTCAGAAATAAGGTGTTTAAGGAGGTGCCCAGGACATCCTCATGCTGTACACACAGAGCTGTCAGGATGTGATAAATGGACTGATCCATGGAGCTGCTGACTCAGCTGAAAACTGTGACACTTTCTTCTGTGACCTGTGGTTTGCTTCCATCAGCCAGCTGTTCCTCGTGCTTCCATCAGCCAGTGAGCTGAGCAAAGACTCCCCCTTGCTTTGTTCCAGGTGAAGAAAGTACCCTCACAGAGCTCCACGCAGAAGATGTAGAGCTCAACATTGGGTTGAGCACAAATTTCGTGGCGGTTGAGACGACGTTCATCTCCATGTCAAACCACAAAACCATGTTCATTGAGAACAGGAGTAACGTCACAGCCCACTTCCAGTGGAAGGCTTTTCCTACCGAGGAAGGAGAGAATCGAGAGAAGAGGAGGTTGGTCTGACATTTCATATCTCATTTCAGTGAGATACATGGCCTAAGACTAAAACTGACGTGTGGCCTCAGGGGGTGTTGGTGCTTTTGAATGGTTTGGGCCAAGTAAACCATGCCTGGCACTAGGGTGTGTGTCCCTGCTGGCTTCAGGAGCTCAGCACTGAGCATTCCAGTTCCACTTAAACTCCAACCAAGGGTGGCATTTTGGGAAGGAAAGGTTGGTTGCAATGACTGGATTTCCTCAAGTTCTCCTTGGGCTTTTGCCTCTCTAATCTTCTTCTTACATGACCTGGCAACATCCTTAAACAGCTCACCCTCTTTCCAAAGGTGCTACACCCTCTTTTTTTCCCTTAGTTCCTTCAGAAGGTCCCTGCCCATCCAGGCTGGTTGTCTTCCCTGCCAGCTTGTCTTTCAGCACACAAGGACAGTCTGTTCCTGTGCCTTCAAGACTTCTTTCTAGAAGTGTGTCCATCCTTCCTGGACCCCTTTGTTTTTAAGGGCTGTTTCCCAGGGTTCTTGCCAAATCAGCCTCTTGAACAGGCCAAATCTGCCCTCCAGAAGTCCAGAGTGAAAGTTTTGTCGATGCCCCTCTTTGTTTCACTGAATATTGAGAACTCTTCTTATTTCACAGTCACTGTACCCCAGACAGTGGTGAAGAGATGAAGTTCATTTAGTTATTAGGGAATTTCCTGGTGATATCCTGTACCTGGGCCCCAGCGAGGCACAGACTTCCCTGTGGAATGGATCCAGTCAATCTACAGGGCCCTCAGCTCCCCTTAGAAGGGAGTCACCTACTACCACTACCCACTACTCTTCTTTTCTTAATTCTTGAGGCTGTGATCTGTCTGACAGACCAAGTGCAGCTGGGAGACTCTCCAGGCAGAATTTTTTCTTTCGTGTCATCTGCCTGACCCTCTGGAGTCAGGCCTCATACCTGTTCTGTCAGGACACCTGGGTAGGTGATGGGAGTCAGGATGGAATTTTATTGCCTCCCCAGGAGAGACCCATTTCCATTCCCCACTGTGTCCTAGGCCTCCTCCTTCTGCCTGATCCCAAGAAGGGCAGAGCTCCTCTGACTCCTGCTCAGCTTCTCTCAGGGTTGGAGGGGTGTAACTCCACCAGTTTATTTCTGTGTCACTCTCTCTAATGCTCCTCAGCCTTTCCACTTCTTCCTTAAGCTCGGCCACTGGGCAGAGCAGATCCTTCAGCTGCTCACACCACACGCAGGTGTCTTCTGCACTTCCTCTGCCATTAACACCAGGCTCAGACCCTCCCTGCAGCCAGGGGCCTGGACAGCTGTGCCCTTCCTGGGGGAGTCTCTTTGAGTTAGTGCACTCCTGCTAGCAGCAGCAGCAATGGCTTTTCAGCATTTGCAAACCATCGCTGGGGAAAAACCCAAAAACATAAAGAAGAAAGAAAAAAAAAAAAAAAGGCAAGCACCTCACAACCAGCAAAAAGACACAACCCTCTGCACAAGGAAGGTGGGTGGCTGCACCTTTTGTGCTCAGGCTGCTTGTGCGAGCTGCCACGCAAAAACTGAAAAAACACCAGGCCAAAACTGCCGGGCCAAAACTGCCGGGCCAAAACTGCCGGGCCAAAACTGCTGGGCCAAAACTGCCGGGCCAAAACTGCTGAACCAAAACTGCCGGGCCAAAACTGCTGAGCCAAAACTGCCGGGCCAAAACTGCTGAGCCAAAACTGCTGAGCCAAAACTGCTGGGTCAAAACTGCTGAGCCAAAACTGCTGAGCCAAAACTGCTGAGCCAAAACTGCCGGGCCAAAACTGCTGAGCCAAAACTGCTGAACCAAAACTGCTGGGCCAAAACTGCTGAGCCAAAACTGCTGAGCCAAAACTGTCGGGCCAAAACTGCTGAGCCAAAACTGCTGGGCCAAAACTGCCGTGGCAAGCCCCTGGTTGCTGAGGGCCAGGTCGCTTGCAGTCCCCAGAGTAATTTTAAATTGCCTGCAAAGGACCAGGAGATTGACCCTTGCCCACCTGAATGGCTTTAGTGCCCTGGGCTTCTTGGTTTTCTACTGTTCTCCATCTCCTTACTCAGCATCTGACTTCCATACAAGCTCTGTGTGTTAACAAAAACCCCATGACCTTCTCTGGCTACTTCCCTGGGCTCTTTATTTCCATTTCTTCCCCACTTCCCTGCCTCAGCCTGGACCCCAGGTGATCTGCTTTGCCCTCAGAAGCAACTAGGTTTCCCCAAAGTAAACTTCAACCTGGTTGCGGTTTTGTGGGTTTTTTTCCAATTACATTTGTTTTCATGCCAGTTTGTGTCCTAGACTGCCACCAGGACATTTTGTTCTTCCTTACTTTCAGTCTTAGGCATGGTTGTAGCTCCAAGACCACTGTCCTGCTGCCAGAGCAGCTTTTGAGATCTCAGAGCTGAGAGGACTTTTTAATGAGAGGACACAGTGCAGGATCCTTTCCCTCTCAGGACATTCTACTACCATGCACTGGGATGGGACCCAAAAAGCTCTGGGTCATGAAAAGGCCTCTCCAGGAGTTTGCTGTCTCCCTCCTGCACCACAAAGTCCCCTCACCTCTCAGAGCTTCTGTTTTCATGCATAAAACCTTGAATGTCACTGAAGGGGTGCGGTGCCTGAATTTATCAATTTCCTTTGGAAGTGCTGTGGGATGCTCTTGTGAAAGGCAGAGTAGGGATCAGGGCAGGTCCAAAATGGCAGAAACAAAGAGTGATGCTGGTAACACGTAGCTGCAGCCCAGCTTCGTCTCCCCTTCCCAGGGAAGTCCTGCTCCATGATCTTTATCTGCCTCCCCTGAGCAGCTCAGTGGTAGGAAAATCCACTTGAAGTGCCTGGTCAGTTCTCCCTCAGTTTTGGCAGAGGCTTTGAGGCAGGAAGTTCTCTCAGGCTTTGGAAACATCTCCTGAGCTTGCAGGTGTGGAGTAAAACGACCTGCTGTGCCAGTGAACAGCAAGTTATCCTCTGATCCATGTGGGACCCCATGGCCTGGGGTCAGCCCTTGCTGGGGAGCTGCTGCTGCTCCTCCCCAGGTGCTTTGCCCTCCTGCACTCACACTTCCCTCTGCAAATATGTGGCTTATTAAACGATCTGCTGGCCTTGTCTCTCCTGTGGCTGCAGGCAGTGTCGTTTTCTGCGGCCGTGGTCAGAGAAGTCGCAGGAAAACTTAACGGAGGAGGAAACATCAGAGTCAGAGATGGGCTCTTGTGAAGATCACACTGCCCGCCTGAGCAACAAGGTCCTGGCGGAGATAGCAAAGGTGCAACAAGACCCCATGCTGTTCTCCGATGACATTTTTTTCATTGAGCCAGTGGTAAGTGATAGCTGAGAACCTCATTTTCCTCCTTCCCCTCTTCCTCTTCCTCCTCCTCCTCCTCCCCCTCTCCCTCCTCCCACCGGGATGCGGTCACTGGCAGATCCTCAGCTGGCCCGATGTGCTGGGAGGGAGGACATGGAGTTTTGGTGCAGCTGCAGAGCTCCCTGCTGGAAGCATTTCTGCCCTGCAGGCTCAGGGCAGGGCTGGGAGCCTGACAAAGCCGAGCTCTGCTGCCAGGGCTCGAGCTCAAGGGTGCTCTGTGCTGTCCTGCAGTGTCCACAGGGAGCAGTTCTTGTAGGCAGGGGCTCAGCAGAGGGTGTTGGAGCTCTGCCAGTTCACATAGTGACCTCAAGCTTGCCGTGGTTAATCATAGAAATGCCCATCCCCACCTGTAAGCACGCCTTGCACTATTTCTGAGTGTCCCTTCCAGTGTCATCTGAGAGCTTGGACACAAGGGTGGAAGGTTGAAATGGGCCTTTTGAGTTCTCCTGCACACAGGGACAGAAAACCTTTTCCTTTTCTGTTTGTGCAAGCAAACCCCCACATCCTCCCATCAGCCAGAGCCCTGGTTCTGAGTACTGAAGATGTGAGAGATGATGAGTGCCTGGTGTCTGCACAGTGCAAAATCCCTTCTCATCTTGGAGTAAACCCCAGAATAATCCCCACTGCTGCTTTCTTTCAACACAGGTTAAATTAATATTTTTATTTCCAAGGAAGGGGATCATGTTCTCTTCTTGTGAAGAGCCATGAGTGCACAGTGGCAGTTGCATCCCGCTGTAGCTGACAGCAGCATGATGTGACCAAGGGCTTGTGTCAGAGCAGTAGGAACATTGTGAAGAGTGGGAGCTGATCAGCTGAGCACTGAGAGCTTCCAGCAGTGTGCTGAGCTGGGTTTGGAGTGTTTCCTTGGGCTCCTTGTGTTGTTCACTCATCACTATGCTCTAAACTAAGGCTTGCAGGACTGTGGTTGAAAGCAAGAAATGTGAAGTTTGAAGATAAATGTTTTGCTGTCTCTTTCTGTTTTAGGAGGGAGAAATTGGTCCGAATAGTTCGGCTGAAATCAAGGTGACCTTCAAACCCACAGAGGCACTGGAGTACCGAAGTGTGGCTTACTGCAACATCTCAGGTCCAGCTCCTTTCCCCTGCTTCTCTCAGCCTCAGTGCAGCCATGGTGCAAGCCTGAGCCCACTGGGCTCCCCTGTAACTGCTGGGAAGAGTCCCTGGCCAGCAGGGCAGTGCTGGCACATCCCCACTGGCCCTGCAGCTTCCAGGGAGTCTCCTGTGCAAGGCCAGGGCTCAGAATCCTGTGTCTGGGCTCCTGAACCCAGAACAATCCAGGCAGTGCAGGGAGAGGTTTTCCTGCCATGGCTTTGCCAGCATTTCCTCAAAGGCCAAAGAGCTGCAGAGCACAACAGCTTTAGTGAACAAGCACTGAACCCTCTAGGCCACTGACCTCCAGGATGGGTCCATTTGACACAGATCCATCATCAGGGGGTAGGAGCTGAGTTAGAAATGGGCTCCGTGACCCTGGATCGCTCCCACTGCCCAGACACCACCAGACCAGAGTGGCTGAGCCCCGCTGAGCCCAGGGTGTTTGTAGAAGGAGCACCCTTGGCCAGCACCTGCCTCTGTCCCTGTGTGGGAATTGTCACCTTGCAGCTCAGTCTGTGGAAGTAGAACATAATGCTGAGTGCCAGAAGTTGAGGATTTTGGCAACAAAGCCGTGTGCTACTGGGCCAGGTAGTTTGGCAATTGCCAAACTCTGTATGAGCTTTGTGGCTGCACTGAATGGATTTCAGAGATCCTCTAAGTGCATGGGAAGGACACCACAGAATTATAGGAAGGTCAGGATGGAATGGACCTTAAAGGCCTCTGGGCAGGGACACCTCCCACTAGATCAGGGAGCTCCAAGCCCATCCAGCCTGGCTTTGAACACTTTCAGGGCTGGAACCTCCACAACGCCCCTGGGGAACCTGCTCCAGTGTCTCACCACCCTCACAGTAAAAAATTCCTTCCTAATATGGAGCCTAAATTTCCTTTCTTTCAATTTATACCCGTTACTGCTTGGCCTGCCACTTCAGGACATCAGAGGTGTTTGAAACTCAGCAGACTGGTGGCTAAGATTGGAAACCAGCCCAAGGAATGGGTTAGAAATTGCAAGTCAGCCCCAAGGGATATCTCCTGAGGGAACAGAAGGGTCCATATCTTCTCCTGCAGCATCAGGAGCTGGTGGCATCCAGCTCAGAGTCAGGGACTCTCACTGAGGCAGCCTGGAAACTGCAGTGTAACAGAGGGAATTATTGTACTGAAATGGACATCTCTCCCCAGGCTGTGAGAGCAGGCTGCCCCTGCGCCTCAGAGGGCACGGCAAAGGACCCCTGGTTGTACTGAGCTGTCGCACACTGAACCTTGGGAACGTTTCTGTCAACACCCCCCACGTTCGTGAGGTGAGCAGCAGGACTTGGGATGGATCCTGATGGCTCCTGAGGCAGCAGCAAGCCTGGTGGTGACTTACTAAAATATGAATATCGATCTAATATCGATATCCAACTGAGATGGACAAAAATTCTCCAACAGTGTAAAGTTAGAAAGTGCATGTTTATTGCATCATGAGACAATAACTCATGAGAAGGGAAGATTCCACATGTATTTTCATTTTGCTTTCTTGCTGCTGCAGGTGCAGCTGGTTAACCTAGGAGCTATTGATGCTCCCTTCACCTATATCTCCTCAAATGCAAACGTGGGCTTCTGCTTCAAGTTTGCACCCAAGGAAGGCATCATTGCACCAGGCGGGACCCAGACGATCCAGGTCTCCTTCGGTGCCACCGTGCTGGGGACATTTGAGGAAGAATTCCAGTTCAGTGTGGCTGGATCTCCTAGGCCTGCAATCCTGACTATCAAGTAAGGACTGTGGGAGCTTGGTGGGCACATCTGTGGCTGTCTCTGGGACATCTCCCTCATTTTGGGGCTGAGCAGAGAAAAAAGGTTTTTCCTGAGGTTTTGATCTCTGCTTTGATCCTGGAATTGCCTTAGTGTGAGGATGCCTCCTGCCCTGTGTGGGTACCTGGGAGCTGGCACGATCCTCCCTGTAGGGATCTCCCTCTGCCTTGGGCCATGGCAGGCAGCGGGATGGATCAGCTTTGGGCAGTAGCTGCTCTGGGGTGTCCCCCTGAAGAGCCAGCAAGGCCCCCAGGGCTTTGGAGGTGGGCCAGCCTGGGTGATTCTGCACCAGCAGCAGTGTTTGTAAAAATTCCCATTAATAATCCATCCCAGCTGGGCAGCAGCAGCCTCACCTCACCTCTCACAGCCATGCTGTGGGGCACGAGCCGTGCTCTCAGCTCCTGTGCAGAGAGTGCCCTGGGAGCTCCTTTCCACAGCCAGGAGAGGGCTGATGTGGGACACAGGGAAGTGTGCAGCAGGAACTGTCCCAAGGACAGGGGTGTCATCCCGTGGGCTGGTGCCATGGCAAGAGAGAATCCTGGCCCAGCAGAAGGGAGAAGGGCTGAAAACAGGGGAGGCAGAGCTCATTCCTCAGCACCGCAGCAGCATGAGGGCTTGTCCCTGCTAGCCTGAGCCATGTGCTGCTAGGATCGTGTAGGGTCAGCAGGAGAGCTGATGCTGGCTGCTCTGGAGCTGTGGAGCTGGGAGCTGCTGTTGGGAGGCACTGGGTCAAGGCAGTGAAGGAATGAAAGCAAACTGCAGTCGATTATACCAATGAGATAAGGGAGATGGGTTTAAAAGAACAAGAAAGTTACTACTTAGCAAGAGAAAAGTTGTGAGTAGGTCTGCCCATAGTAGAGAAACAAGTATGCTGGCTTTGTTTTTAGAGGAAAAGTGCTGTTTTTTTACTTTGGAAATCAAGAGGGAACATTTCCCCATCAAATAATTGTTTCTGCTCAGTCCCTCCCCCAAACTGCTCATGGGATGTTATTGCATAAGCAGCTTTGTCCTTGAGCAAGGGCAGGTGTCTCTTGTTGGGAGGTGTAGAGCAGAGCCAGTGGCAGTCCTGGGAATACAACAGAAGGCACAGCTGGTCCTTGATTTTTAACCAAAGGGCAGAGTGGGCATCGATTGGCATCAGCCATGAAATAAACTCATGATGTTCTGCAGCTTCAAGTGCTGATTTCAGTGGATGTTGTGGCTTTTGGAGCCTGTCTGCTGAGTTTAAGGACAGGGGAGGTGGTGTGCTAGATTCAGGACACCCCTGTTTGGTTGTTTAAGCTATTGCTGTTGGCTGTGCCAGCTGGTGCACTGGTGACAAGCTGGTCCTTTCCTCCAGGATTCATCTGTCCACTGTGTAGAACTGTTGCTGCTCTTTTCAGAGGGTGTTTGGGGCTCCCTTGGCTTCATGTCTCAAAACTCTGTAACGATTGTGTGGGTCAAAATCTCCTGAGAAAGCTCCTCCATGGGAGCAGCAGTTGCAGCTAGGGAGTAGCAAAGCAGGAACAGTTACAGAAGTTTGTGGGGACACCTTTATGTCCATCACGTTACAGATGGGGAAACTGAGGCACAGAGCCATGTCTGGGTGTGTGTTCAGGGTCCTTCATGGAACCACCAGCAACCAGGGGGCTTTTCCTGCCTGCCCTGTGCCCAAAGCCCCATCAGTGGCTGTTGGCTGCTGGCCACTTGGCTTTAGCTGCCTCCTGTCCGCAGGGGCACTGTGCTGAGCACGTGGCGGGGTGTTGATTTCAAACCTGCCCTGACACCAGGTTTTACACCCCCGAGCCACGACAGCCAGACCTCTGCTTTAATTCCCTTTAACCAAGCCATCTCCTCCTCTGTCCTCGCCACGGCAGGGGCAGTGTCACCGGACCGACTTCACTCTCGGACACCATTAAGCTCAACTTGGAGGACATCTCCTCTGGTGAGTGTTCCCTGGGCTGGGACACAGCGTGGGGGATCTGTGCCTTCCAAAACGGAGCACTGAAACATAAAAGCATCCCTCAGTCATGGTCTGCCACAGCAGCCTCTTCAGGGTGTGAACTCCAGGGCTGCCGGGTGTGAGATTGAATAGAACCAATAGAATAGAAATACAGTATTTTTGCCACTGTGAGATCAAATAGAACCAAGGAAAAAAAAGTCAGTATTTTCTGGTGTCCCTGTCCTGGTTTAAAAGGCAGATGTCTGCCAAGGGAGGTGGGAATCTTCCTGGAATGGATAGATGACCCCTTCCCTCCAAATTATTATACCTTTGAAATTACGGGGCTTCCAGGCAAAAATATGGAAAAGGGAATAAAAATTCTTTACTGGAATATATCGGCACAAACAACAACACAGTAACAGAAGTTTACACGGGAGGGAGGGAGGGAGGGAGGGAGGGAGGGAGGAAGGGAGGGAGGGAGGGAGGGAGGGAGGGAGGGAGGGAGGGAGGAAGGAAGGAAGGAAGGAAGGAAGGAAGGAAGGAAGGAAGGAAGGAAGGAAGGAAGGAAGGAAGGAAGGAAGGAAGGAAGGAAGGAAGGAAGGAAGGAAGGAAGGAAGGAAGGAAGGAAGGAAGGAAGGAAGGAAGGAAGGAAGGAAGGAAGGAAGGAAGGAAGGAAGGAAGGAAGGAAGGAAGGAAGGAAGGAAGGAAGGAAGGAAGGAAGCTTTCTTGAGCTGCTTCTTCGCCACCCTTATCACTGCTGAGGCACTTGTTAAGTTGCCTTTTGAATAAATGAAACAAGAAAGGCAACAGTAATCACAGTGACCAGAATGGGTGTGAACTCATGTCACTCACTGTTTATGTATTTTGAATACAATGGGAGTGTTGGGAGACTTAACAGGGACTTTTGGAGCTTGAATTTTCAGAGTAAATGCTCGGTCTGGGTGCACACTCGTCCCTGAGAGATAACTGGTGCTAGTTTGAGGCGGGCGAGGGAGCTCCTCCCCATCAGAGAGAGAGAAGCTTGCAGTGTTCAGCAGGGCTAGGAGTGGGCATTTTCAAGGCTGCAGTCTGGAATCAGTGTCAAAGGGAACTAAGTGACAATTAATTCCTCGTGCAGCTTCTCAGTGAGCTGTAGTTCAAATAATAAAGAACTAAACTCCAATCACACTTTCATCCTACCAGGATATTCACACCAGGAGTCATGCCATGATTGGTGCCTAAATGGACATTTGTGTCCTTTTCCTAGGCTCTCCCAACACCAAGACCTGTTGCCTCACTGACACCTCCCCGGTGTTCCATGACGGCCTTTGGAGAAAAAACTGCTTCCCAAACCTGCAAATCCAGCCCAGCACGCTGGAGTTCGTGGGTGGCACTGAAGAAGTGCGCTCTCTGGAGATGACCAACTGCAGCCCTCTTCTCGCCAAGTACCACTGGTCACTCTGTTCGGACAGCCAGGCGGACAAGCTGGGGTATGTGCACCTTTGCCCTCTCCTTGGAGCTCTTCTTCCTGGTGCCCTGTTTGTACTTGGCAAAGAACAAAGCTGTTGGCCTAGGATCTGACAGACTGCTTCTGGCTTTCCTTGTTCAAATAACACTGACCAGCTGTGGTCAGCCTGGATGCTCCGAGAAAAGGTTTTCCACCAATTTGGTGCTGCCTAGCCCCCATAGGGGTTTCCCCTGGGAAGGAAAGCTGGGGTGAAAGCTGCTTTCTCAGACCTCTGTGGCCTGAGGCAATGTCACCTTGATGAAGGGCTCCTAGTGCCAGCTGCACAGTGCTGCTGGAGCCCCTTCTGGCCCCTCTGCTTTGGGATGGGTCCTCTCTGCAGGAGCTGCTCTCTGCTCCTTGCCTTCCTCCCTTGTACTGTGCTGCAGGATGCCCAGAAAGTCCCAACACCAGAGAAAAGCTACCTGGTGCCTGGGCTGATGCTGAATGTCTGTTAGCTTCCCTTTCCTTCTTTGCTGAGACAACTCCTTTAGTGCCAGGATGATTTCCCTCCCAGGGGTCAGCTTTCAGCAGACACCTTGGATCTTCACTCCCTTTTTTTGTGACCCGTTACTCGTTTTGACTTTTCCCCTGCAACATGTCCCTGGTGGGTTTTGTCCTGTTTGACAGCAGGACTCGCTCATCACATCATCTCATATCCCTGCCTCCCTCAGAGTTTCTGCTTTAGAGTGAAAAATGTCGTTGTCTGGGCAACTGGGAAGTTGCTTCAAACCATTCATGAAAACTAAAGACAGTGGAATAGATGATTAGGGATCTTTTGGGGGTTATGACGAGACTGCCCCTCACCCAGAAATTAAACCCAGCCTTAGGTAGCAAGCTACAAAGCTAAAGGCAGTGATTCCTTGGGGAGCAGGTCATTACAGGCCCTGAATGCCTGTCTGGGGATGGAGCATCCAGGTCGTGTTTGACTGTGGGGAGCACTTGCAGCTCAGCAGGGTGACAGGCAGGCACGGCTCGACTGTGTCCCTCGCGTGGCATTAGAAACACAAGCAGAGTTACCCTAGGCACCTGCTTCAATTTAAAATGGGGAATGTGACCTGAGTCACCTGGGAGTGTTGGAAAATATCAACCAACCTCCCCCAACACTGTCAGGGAATCATTCCTGATAAATACCTGGTGGAGCTGCAGAGGTTCTGGCACTGGGCACTGGGGTTTGCTGGGCTGGCTCCTCACTGGCCGGGTCTGCCCCTCGGTGCCTCAAACCCCACCTTTCTGCTTGCCTTCTGTGTCTTTCCCTCTCCCACTTCTTGCATCCCCGCAAGCTGTTAATCCCTGTCCTCTGTAGGTGCTCAATGCAAGCAGTTGCAGCTGCTGCACTGCTGCTGCCTGGGCGTCATCCCTGGGCTGCCTTTAGAACAGACCTGCTCCAGCCTGGATTGGGAAGGGCTGGATCAGACCATTTCTCAGTTCAGCACTCCAGCACCCACCCAGGGGCTGCATCCTGAGCAGGAGCTGCTCGTGCAGGTGTCCCTCCCTCCTCCCTCCCACTGCAGGTCCCTGTTCACATTTCTGTTGTTTTCCAGGTATAAGCTTAACCCACCTAAATTCAAACCCCAACCACCAAAGGAGCAGAGAACCTCCCGTTTGGATTGCTCAGCATACAGAAGGAGATTCAGGATTAGAAAGGAGGAGGTAGACAGTGCCCTGAAAGAAGCACAGGATTTTTCCCAATCTTTAGGAACAGAGGTAGATTGTTTTTGTACACACACTGCTTGTGTTGTCTCCCCAGCTTGCCACTGACAAGTCACGCTCGTGCTGACCTCCCTTTTTGCTGCCCTGCTGTCCTGTGCCCCTGTGGGTTGGGCAGCAGGGCCCGTGGCTGGGTATGGGGTGTGTGGGAGGGAGAAACAGGAGAGTTTTCCTTGGAGAAGCTCACTCAGATCCTACAGACCTGTGCTGAGTGTGGGATTTTTGGGCC
This sequence comes from Taeniopygia guttata, assembly GCF_048771995.1. Lineage (NCBI taxonomy): Eukaryota > Metazoa > Chordata > Aves > Passeriformes > Estrildidae > Taeniopygia > Taeniopygia guttata. Next base: position 3,432,561 of record NC_133062.1, read on the forward strand.
TGGTTTTCCTCACAATGTATGATGGGACTTTTATCTGCATCATCATGGTAAGAGCTCCAGCTTCCTTCCCAGAGCAAGCTGTGATGAGTCCTGATCTCCATGTACCCTTTTCCCAGCCCAGCCAGACTACCTGTTTCCAGGTGTCTGCTCTCACCCGAGAGCTGGTATTGCACTGGTGGCCCTGAAGTTATCTTACAAACTGAGATTTTGCAAAGTGGCTGTCTCTTCCTCCTGGCATAGAAAATGGCTTGTTTTTCAGGTGCCACCACAAACTCCTGGACCCCCTCACCTGCCACTGGAGCTGGCAGGAATCACGTCCTCCGTGGATGCACCTCACACTCCCCTCGAAGCGGAGGAGGTAAGAGGGAATCTGTCTCACTTGCCCATTGCCAGCGTGGCAAGCAGGGCTGTAGCTCCCAGTCCCACTGGTGGCCCCCAGCACTGCCCACAGAGGGGCCTCACGTCCCTCCAGGCCCATACAAAGTGCTGCTGAACCAACTGGGTGTTGGCGGGGCCGTGCAGGACATGCTGTAGGGCTGCCCAAGGACGCTGTGCAGCACCTATGGAGGGCATTGCTCCCCCTGGACCTCGTCAGCTGGTCCATAGGAAATTTTTGCAGGAGCTTTTGCTGTAGCACCTGGAGAAAGCAGGCTACAAATCAGAGAGAGGGGCGAAAAGCCTCAGGAGTCATATGAGCGGGGCTGGAGTCCTTCCCTGAGCTCCCTGAGCTCCAAGAGCTCTCACTCTGAGTCTCCTCCTTTTCTAAAAGCAGTAAGAAATGCTTTTTAAAGGCATGTTGTGCATCAGAGAGAATTTCTACTGCCAGAAGACATCCCAGTTCACTTTAATGTAGTGTATTAATTAGCGCATTGATCCGTGAGTATGGGAGAAGATTTTCCCCATGGTCCCTCCACTGGTCAGTGGCATGGATGCAGAATGAGGTTAGGGTGATTTTGGCTGTGTTTGGGAAATAGGCCCCTCCAGGTCCAGCTGCACTTTGCTCCAAGATGCTCTTCTGCACCCATTTCCATGCTCAACACCTCAATCTCTCCTGTCCTTCATCCAGGCTTTCAGTATCCTGCCGCTGTCAGGTGTGCTGCAGCCAGGAGAGAGCCAGCAGGTCTCCTTCACCTTCTCTGGCCGCCGTGACATCCTCGGCAGCGTGAAGGCGCTGTGCTGTGTGGAGGGAGGCCCCACCTACGAGGTGGAGCTGATCAGCTCACGCCTCAGCTACTCCCTGAGCTGCTGGGAGATCAACTGTGGCCCTCAGGTACCACACACAGCCCCTGGCACGGCTCCTTGCCCTGGAACCACGGCCAGCGGGTTCCTGCCCACCTCGGCCCAGGGCTCCCTCCCCTCCCCAGCCCCTTTGTTGGCTCTGGGGCTTGGAAGTACAACCTTTGAGGGACACATCTGGCATCCAACCTGGTTTAAAATAGCCATCTCCAAAAATGTAGGGAGTGCCTCTTTTTCTGGGTACCTAAGACTGCCTCCTGGGGCAGGCAGGGTCCCAGTGGGGATGCCCTGGGGGTCATGTCCCTGAGGCATCCCTCTGCTGATCCACGCCTAAAGCCTGACCTCCAAGGAGATGCTCGTCTAAAGCTCCTGCTTAATCCACAAATAATCAAGGGAAGAAGTTGCGCTTCCAGTCGCTAGAGTTGGAGAGACTGTCCTAGAATAATCCCCACTTTCCAGCTGAAAGCCCACGGATATTTCCAGCTGCTGGCCCTGTCTGTGTTGCCCTGTGTGACTCCCTTGTTGCATGTGTGTTGCTTGACAATAGTTGCATGCCTTTTCTCCTGGAATGCCTCAGTGCTGTCTCTGTTTCTCCTGGCTGTTGGTGACCCCTCAGAGTGCAGAGGGCCTGTGTGCCCCGGTTCATTTATTGCTGGCCCTCACAGGGTTGTTATCACACCTCTGTGTGCTGCCAGAGCTCCCTGGTCCTGCGCAGGTGCCCTGTGCCTGGGGGTTCCCCAGGTTCCCAAGTGCCCTTATCTCCTCCCTGGTCCCTGCTCCCACGATGTGTCTGCTTCCAAGCCCAGGAGAGAGGAAGGAGATTCCCAGCAGCAGGCCTGGGTCTGTAACTTCCCGCTCCTGTGCCTTCTCTCCAGATATTTAATGAAATTGGTCACAGCACGGTCACCCTGGAGAACACTGGCAGGACTGAGTTCACCTGGGTGCTGAAGCCTAACGCTTGTGACCAGCGTCTGCCTGGTGTGTTCCTGGTCAATCCCACCACTGTAAGTAGCACAAGTGACGGACCCCAGCCCTGTGCCAGGTGGCCCAGGAGAGCGTTGAAGGGAAAAAGGAGGGGGAGAAAGCAGGAAAAAAGTCAGAGGGGAAAACCCAAACCCAGCCATGAGAGAGAGAGCGAGAGCTGTAAGCAATTTCTGATAGGGGTAGAGAAGGTCAAACAAGGGCGCTCCTGATAGAGTCCCCACGGCCTTGGCTGGTGGGTGGCTCTGCTGTCAGAGGCAGAAACCAGCAGGAGGCATGAATGTGTTGGTCACTGTCCTGTCCTGCTGTCAGGGGAGTAGAGGAGAATTCTTTTTGGTAGATTTCTCGGATGAAAATAAGGCACAAATGCAGGAAGTACTGTATCTGAAAACTGTTTGTTGATAAACAAAGGGTATGGTCCCGACCAGAAGGGGATAGAAAAGAGAGCAGAGAGAGAAAATGAGAAACGGAGAAAGTAACAGAGGACAGGGACAGAGCATTACTGCTGGAACCCTGGGACGCTCCGTCGGCGTCCTGCTGGGCAGGTGGAGCAAGTGTGCTGCCAGCTGCACGGTGAAAAACACGTTCCCTCTCCTGTGAACTTGTAAAAAGTTTAATGAAGGACAATAGGAGACAAAGACCACAGAGCAAAGGTTATAACAGCCGGGTGCATCTTGGCACTCAGCCAGGAGCACACTGTCACCTTCGGGGATACCCCTTAAGTGCCTTTTCCATTACATCAGCCTGTTGCATATTCATAGACTCTTATGCATAGTAAACTTTTTCCCTAAACTAGTTTACATGTTCTAAGAATTGCTTAGCATGGCTCCTCCTTGGATCTGCCCTTTTTGGAGCGTGCCTATTCCTTGGCTGCGGTTTTAGTCCTTTTTTGTCATCATCTTCAGTTTTGGCCTCAGCCCAGGCTGCCTTCAGACGGTGAGTGCTGATGGTTGGCAGAGCTATACAGGTGTCTTCTTCATATGTTCACTGGATGCCATCCCATGCCAGCAGGCACTTTAACCCAAGCACATTATATCAGCCATTTCACTCAGCTTATTTAACAACAGAAATAAAAACGATATCTTTATAACTAAGTTACTTTAACACGACACATATGAGATCAATGTTCATGTTTTTCATGGAGACAGCAGAGCACCAGCTTGCCCTGGCGAGAGGGGAAGCGGCGACAGCAGGGTAGACAGACAGGGAAGAAATGGCTCTGTAGGGAGCCAGGCCCTCCAGGTGCTCCCAGCCCAACAAAAAAACCAAAAATGGCAGGGAAAAACTGGCAGTGCTTTTATATGCAAAGATTCCTCCTGTCATAGATACATATTATAACATTGGCTTTTCACAAATATTAATATCAAAGCAATGTGACTCCCCTGTGCAGGAACTGCTCTGAGTCTATGTTGTAGAAGGCTGAATAATTGCTTTATTATATCATCTTATAATATATTGTACTAGAACTATATCATACTAAAAAATACTGAAGAAAAACCTGTGACTGTCTGCAGATAGTCCAGCTTTGACCCAATTGGCCAATCAATCCAAACAGCCATCATTGGTGTCTAATTAACAAATCCCTCCTCAGTAAACAATCTCCATAACACATTCCACATGTGCAAACAACAGGAGCAGCAAATAGAGAGAAGAATTGTTTTCTTTGAGCTTTCTCACTGCATCTCGCAACTTCCCAGGAAAAATCCTGGGAGAGAGAATCATGCCTCTGTCTGTTCAGAGAATGTGAATACCACATATTAAAATGGATTTTATATGTGTGATGTTAAAATAACTTTGTTATAAAGATACAGTTTGTATTTCTGCTGCTGGTTAAGCTTAGACATGGCAGTGAAATAGCCATGCTCGTGTTAAAATGCCTGCTTGGATGGGATAACACCCAGTGAACACAGGATGAGGACACCTGTACAGATCTGCCAACCATCAGCACTCACTGTCTAAAGGCAGTGAGGACCAAGGCCCAAACTGGAAGCGATAAAGAGAAGGAGCCAAAACCCATCTAAGAAACACACACGCCCTAAAAAGGCAGAACCAAGGAGGGGCCATGTAAAATGGTTCCTGGAATGTGTAAACTAGTTTATGGAAATACATAAGGACTATGAATATGCAACAGCCTGGTGTAATGGAAAAGGTATTTAAGGGGTGTCCCGAAGGTAACAGCGTGCTCCTGGCTGAGTGCCAAGATGCACCCAGCCCTAACAACCTTTGCTGTGGTCTTTGTCTCCTATTGCCCTTTATTAAACTTTTTACATTTTCACAGGAGAGTGAACATGTTTTTCACACTCCCATAACTCAGCCCTTTCAGGAAGACTTGGTCAGGCGGGCAAAGTTTTCTTGGGCTTTGGGGTCTGCCCTCCTCCGAGGGGGAGGTCGCTGGCAGCCCCCAGACACGGAGCCTGCCTGCATTGTCTGCCACCAACCTCCTTTGCACGGTGGATGAGTTAGGGCTCCCAGCACGTGGACAGCCCATATTGTAGTTTTTCACCCCGTGTCAGAAAATGGATTTATAGCCCATGCTGAGGCATGACTAAAAATCTAATTGGTTCCTCACAGTCACTCTGGGGACCCTTGCGGCTGAGATCTCAGGCTGTGCTGGCACTGGAGCGTTTCTGAGGGTCACCTTACCCAGGGCGTGATCACACAGGACATTGTCCTTGGCCCTGCCTCCCCACTGCCAGCTAAGCACCACTTCCATGTCCCTTACTAGGCTTGCTGCTCCCTGCCTTCTCCAGCCCTGCTGCTGTGCATCAGCTTTGTGGGGCAGTGAGGGGGCCAGGGAGCGGGGCTGGAAGAGCAGGGAGAAAGATTAGCAGCATCCCACCACTGCCCAAGCCTCTCAGTCCTGCCTGGATGTCTTTGAGCTGAAGCAGCGCTCCTGCCTTTGTCCCTCCTTGACGTGGGAAGCAATTTGCTTTCCCATTTCTGCATGCCTGAATCCTCCAAGGGACGAGAGGAGCTGCTGGCCCTGCTGAGAGCAGGGGCTTCCCTTCCCCAGCGGCAGCAGAAGAAGTTTTTTTTGTTGAGGCAGGCTCTTGCTGGCAGAGGGCAAAGCCTGTTAGCATCAGGGCTGTGCTCGCATCAGGCTGTGCTGGGGCTGCAGCCTTGTGAGCCCCGGGGAGGACACACGGTGCCCTTTTGGGTACAGGGAAGGTAGAAGGTGTGAGAAACAAAGGCCACTCCTCAGTTAAAATTAAAAAAAAAAGTTATTAAGAGACAACTGGGGACAAAGTCAATAAAGCAGAAGTAACAGTGCTGGGTGCTTAGCTGCAGCCACAGGCACACCAGTCAACCCAGCAACACCCCTTATCTCCCCTGGGTATTGCATCAGCCTAATACATATTTACAAATGGTTAGATATATTCAAAAATTTTAACATAGTTCCTCCTCCGTACCACCTTTTTGGAGCATGTGCAGTTGTCCTAGTGGTGGTCATTTGTTACTTTTCAACATATTCAACAGGTTTCCATTGCTTCACTATTAAATGTTAAATGTAATATTTTATATATGTTATAAATTAATATATTTATATGTGTACGTTATATACTTTTTATTTATTATAAATTTATATATATTATAAGTGTAATATTATATTTATGGTATAATTTAACATTATATAAATGTTAAATGTTAATATTACAACAACTCTTCAGCAACATTAGTATCACAACACAACATTTGCATTAAAAGAACTCTAAACTTCAGCAAAACTTCTTTTACAGAAGTCAACATTATAAACCACATTGTATTTAAGAGTTGTGAAAGCCAACACTGTAATATATTTATCACGAAGGTGGTGTGGTCCGATGGTTTATTCCAGATGAGAGTCTGTCTCCTCAGCCTGTCTGTCCCCTGATCCCCCATCAAACACTCTGATGCATTCCCTCCCTCCTCTCCTGTCCCTGCAGGGCTCCATTGCACCTGGCAAGAAGCAAGAGCTGGAATTCTCTTACATGCCGGGAATACCAGGAGCTTTCACCAGGATTTACCAGCTTAAAGTGGATGACCTGGACCCAAAAAATATCCTCCTGAAAGGAGAAGCGTGCTGTCCCATGATCAGCGTGAACCTGCCCTGGAACACCACAGGTGGGCACGGCCTGTCTGCCCCCAGGAAGGGCCGCTCTGGTTTTGTTCCCCACCGTAAGCCCATGGGGCAGCTCATGCCAACCCCCACCGAGCCTGGACGCCTGCAGGACTCCCAGGCCAACTCAAGCCCCCCTGGTTGCTTCATGAGTCTTGAGCAGAGGATGCCATGTGGGCTTTGTCCCAGGAGCCATCCTGCAGATCTTGCCAGCACATCTGGCAGGGTCCTGAAGGATGGTGGCGAGAGTGAAGGGCTTGGGAAAGCTGTAGGAGAGGCTGGCAGGGTTTCTGGCAGGGTTGGATTTGTGTGACATTGCCGAGGATGAGATGCTCCTTGGTGGGGAGGGAGACAACGTGAGGATTCAGCGAGGAGCAGCAGCATTCACTTCCCATAGTGGGCTTGAGGGATTTCTTCCTGGAAGAAACCAGTGCTGGGAGGCAGGGACTTCCCAGCTGAAATGGGACTGGCACTTTGCTCACACTTCTCTTTGCGGACGTTTTCTTCCTTCAGAAAATGAAAAACATGAGAAGCTACTGAAAGAGACTGTGAAACCCCTGCAACAGTCTAGTCAGAGGAATAAATCAAAAGTTGTTCAGAAGGCTCAGAGCCTGAAGTCTCAGACTCTGAAAACTCAGACTCCAAAGACTCAGACCTCAGAGACTCGGGATGCGAAGCCTCAGGACCTGAAGCCCCGTTTGCTTGGCTCTGACATGGTAGTAAGAACAGCTGCAGCCCCGTTTGGCACATGCCACCTTCTCCGTGTCACCTGAGCCCCTTGCAGCCCACAGCAGCTCCCCAGTGCCCTGATGGCACCTGGGACCTCCCTGCCCACCTACAACCTTGTGTCACCTCAGCATTGCCCCTAGGGCTGCCACTCTGGTCATGGTCTCTTCTGGGGCTGCATCAACTTCCCGGCTACCCCAGGGAGAGGTCCTGAAGGCCATGCTCCAGGGATGGAGTTGATGGTGCTTTGAAGGAGATGCAGGTCATTGCTGGGGAGTTTGTTGGTCCCAACCCAAGCCCTGCCAGAGTTACAGACCTTAACAGCGGCTGCCTGATTGTGCCCTGGGGCTGTGCTGGTGGTGCTCATCTCCAAGAGGCACCAGCTTGGTCCTGGTTCCCTTTCAAGACAGTTTTTGTCCAAGCTGCCTTGGTACTGGCTGGGAGCAGGCAAGTGTCTGGAGCTCTGGAAGGTTCCTGGCTGGTCTGTCTGCCTGGCCAGAGCAGCTTTGCTAAGAATCTGGGTAGGCAAAGATGCTGGAGTTACTTACCTGGAAATGAGGTCCTGGCTAAGAGAGCAGGGGGTGTCACAGACACTGAGCAGCCGGACAGGAGGACCCCACACCCCCTCCCAACAAGAGCAGGGTGGGATCCTTTCTCAGGTGCAAGCTGGGCCTTGGGAAGGAGCTTTGCTAACCAGGCACTTTTTCCCTTTCCCCAGCCAAACACTCAGCTGCAGATAAACACGATGAGGATGCTGATAAAGAAGGCTGCTCTGGAGCGGCAGAAAAGGCTCACATACCATCTCCCAAAGAGCAGGTTTCCTAACAAGCAGCTACGCCAGAGTCTTGTCAAGTGAGTAGGGACTCCCATCCCCATCCCCAGGTGCCCCATGGGGAACACCCAGCCATGTCCCCTTCTCCTGAGAGCTCCTTGGGCCTGCAGAGCTGGGAACAGCCTGGACTTCAGAAGGGGTCTGGTCCCGGTGGCTGTGACACGCCACACGTGAGCAGTGGGGTGTCCTCCCTTCCCCAGCACCACGCTGAGCTTTGGACTGCTCAGCTCCCCACAGGTGTGGGGTTCTGTCCCTAGAGCTGAGGGGACCCAGTGCAGACCTTCAAGCCCTTCCAGGCAGGATAAATTCTGTCCCTGCTGACTAGCTCTGAAAGAGACAGCTCCCAGCTGATGTCGTGGATCCAGCTAACAGAGCACACTAAACAAAAGGAGAAGGGAACCGCACATGTCAGCAAACCCTTTAAAACCCCAAATCAGATGGCTTGAATCCTGGTGGGGTGGCAGGGCTTGTCTAGGAAACTTGGTGGGTCCCTGTGACAATCATGATGCAGCACAAGCAGCAGAGGTTTCAATGCAGGAAGCAGATGCTCTGCAGAGCAGATCATGTGGTCTGGTTGCAGAGCAAAGAAGATTTCCTGTGCAGGCAAATCACATTCTAGGCCCCAAACAATTTCAGCCTCAGGCTGTACCCCAGGCTGGGCAGTTCCACTGAGACCAGTGGAGGACCAGTGGACTCACCTGTACTGGCTTTTCATGGCAGAGGAGCTGTGGGCAGTGTCCATTTTAAATAATTTTATTTGCAGGTACTGTTAGTAGCCGATACAACCTAGGACTTGTCAGGACTCCTCCTGACTTCCCTAACTCTTTGCCAGGTGGTCAGGCCACGGGTTTCATGGGCTTGAGCTGAGTTTTTACAGCGGTGAATAAAGAAATAGCCACTTTATTTATGGCTGTCCTCTTGGACATGCAACCAGGCTGTGGTTTAAGGACTGTCCTTAATCCTCCTTGCAGAGTTAAGCTGCCCGAGTATATCCTGGACATGGGCCCTGTCCTTAAGGGTTTCACTGAGAGAAGCACTCTGGAGATCACCAACGCAGGGCAGATCCCAGTGTCCTTCCAGGCTGATCTGTCTGCCCTGCAGGATACAGGTAAGCAGTGCTGGAGACACTTCCTGTGGCCTTGAAGGAGGTGTCTCAGATTAGCTTAAACCACTGAACTTGGGGAGGTTTTTGAGCTGTTTTCTTCTCAGTGCCCCTGCTGGGAGCTTTAGAGGCAGAATTCTCCTGGCCATCCATGCCCAGGGACCTCTCCTGGCCTGCCTGTGACTGCCCTAACGCTTCAGTGCAGAGGCCAGGTGGGCTCATCACCCTGGTCACCTCTCAGCATCCTCTGCCCTTGGCTCCCACAAGCATCGAGTTTCTTTGGGCACTCTGTGGGCTTGTTTTGGCAACCAGTGGGGTCTGCTGTGTATTGGAAATGCTTTGTTTGGAGTTCACACTGTCAGAGCACCTGTATTTATCCTCTATTGAAGAAACAGCCAGTGGGATCCTCTGGTGGATCAAAAGAGGCTTCCAAAAGAGGCCTCGAGGCAAGGCTGCACTTCCATCACAGTGCCTCACTGTGTCTGAGGGCTGTTCAGGTGCACTCCAAGTTTTTATCCAGGTCACAGAACAGCGTGGGGCTTTCCCCAGCCCTCTCAGCCAGAACACCTGTAAGGCTTTAATGTGCTTATGGCACATTTCGTGTTCCTCGGGTATCTCAGCTTCTTCGTGTTCATCTGTTCCAGGTTTCAGCGTGGACCTAGGCCTGATAAAGAGCCTGCCCCCCAGCCACAGCGTGGCGTTTGAAGTGCACTTTGAAAGTGCCCACCAGCCACCGCGTGACGTGGATGTGCTGCTGCCCATAGAGGTACCAGAGCTCTTGGGGCAGGCAGCAGGCTGGGCACAGCAGCAGATGTCACCTGCACCCTCTGCTGAATTCTCTGTCCTTGTCCAGGTGACAAATGGCCCCACGTCTCACATCCGCCTCTGTGCCACTGTGCTGGCACCGTCACTTGAACTCTCCAAGAACACGCTGCAGTTCTCTGACATCCTTGTTGGGCAGTGTCAGGTTGAGACCATCCGGCTCTACAACCGGTTCCAAGCCCCCTGCAAATGGTCCATCAAGCCTGTTCTGAAGGTAAAGCACAGGCAACATTGAACATGTAACTTCTTGGCTGGGTTTCTTTGTGTCTCTTGCCCTTTCTGCACCTGTGGCTGCCTGAGCATTTGGGTCTACAGCATGCTGGAGGAAGCTTCTGAGGGTCTGGATCAAGGCTGGTTTGCCTGAGCCTGTTCCATTAGCGGATGCTTTGCTTTTCTGCCATCTTCACCCATTCCTCCTCCTCTGAGGACAGTAGTTCCCTGTCTGCCTGCCCTGTTTACAGGTTTTCCCTCCAGCTCTAGCTATGGGGGCCACTCTTGGTTTGGCTGTGGGTGCTCTTAGCACTGCATCAGTGTCTCAGAGCACTCAGGAAGTGAGGCTCTGTCCTCGCAGACCAAGGAGACCTCACACGGTTGGTTTCTGTGCCCAGAAGGATCAGCACCAATACGTGACACCAGCCCTACGCCAGAAGCAGCGGGCGCCAGAGGATGAGCCCTGTCCCTTTGAAGTGATGCCCTCCCAAGGAACCCTTGATCCACAACGGTGGCAGAACTTACAAATCTGGTTTACACCCAAGGAGGAGGTGAGACTGGCAGGTGTCAGCCCGGGAGGCCTGTCAGGGCTATCTGGAAATGAGGGCCTGGTGCAGAGAGTGTGGTATGAGCTCTGCCTTCACAGGGAGCTTTCTGCAAAGCCCATACTTGTGGCAGCACAAGGAGAAATGTGCTGCCACACATACTCAGCGTGGCTCAGTTCACCCCAGAGAGCCCTCCCGTGAGATGTGCTTTGAAATGCCCACAGGGAGCTTGCACAGAGAGCACCAGGGCTGCCTCTCAGCACATGGGGGGATGTGCCCAACACCCCTCAGCCTGCCCCTTGCCTGGCTGTATTTGCACCTGCGACACTCGGCGTCACAGACACTCGCAGGGGATAATCCTGGAATGGCCAGGCTGGGCTCATCCTGCTGCAGGACTGACAGACAAATCAGCCACCAGACACCTTCCTGGGCACGGCAGGACAGTCACCTGTGCTGCCAGCAGTCCCTGGGGCTCTGGCCTGCCTGCACATTGCCGTGCAGCTGGGGATTCAACTTAAAGGATGGAGCATTCCCAAAAGTAGTTTGCCTGTGGCCGCTGGGTCTCGGAAACTGGCAGTGTGTACCAGCATGGACACAAGTGCTTCTGTGCTCACCAACATTCCCAGGGATCTTTTAATTGCTGGAGAGATGTAACCATCTTGTGTCTGGCTTGGACCGGAGCCAAACACTAAGCAGGGAAGATGACCCTTATTTCTGGCCAGCGAGAGCTGATTTGCCCCTCTCCTGGAGTTGGTGTTTGCCTGATGCAGCAGTGCCAGGACAGTGCCTGGACACTGTAACCCCAAGGGCCCTTCCCATGAGCACTGCACTCCTGCATGACCAGATGAAAATGCCTGACAGTCTTTGTACATCCATCTGATACCCAAATACCCAGTTTCAGTGCACACCAAGATTCATGCCAGTTACTAGACCCAGGACACAGGTGCTGTAGTCCCTAGCAGAAGTAAATACCTGTTTTCTGTTCACCTTGGAGGAACTGATAACACCCTGACCTTGGGGCAAGCGTTGTTGTATTTGGGGTCCTGTCACTCGGGACTTCATGGATGAGTTTTCTGCACTTTTCTCTTTTCAGAGGTCTTACAAGAATGAACTGAAGCTTAACATGTGTGGGAGCAGCAATCACTTAAAGCTGCACCTCTCAGGACGAGGTCTGGAGCCACGGCTGGAGTTCAGCCCCCCAGCACTAAATATGGGATGGGTGCTGGTGGACAGCGATGGGGTGGAGGCCACCGCGGTGGTAAAGAACCCATGCAGCTTCCCCATTGAGTTTTACTCCTTGGATTTTGAGGAGGTGAAGGTGAGAAGGCAGGTCTGGTCCCCATGTACGTGCTGCCCAAGCTTCTCAGCACTCCAGCATTGCCGGGCTTGTGCCAGGAGATGGAGGCAATCCCCAGGGCAAGGCCAGCTCTGCCGACATGCTGTGGGAGGAATTAAATAGTTTGTGTTGTTGGGAGGAAGGGAGGAGACAGAAATCGGGTTTGTTGAGTATGTGAGATAAAAGGCAAGAAAAGGACTCTTGCTATGGTTTCTCTTCCCTACACACACAGATCCTGCGGATGGCACTGGGCTCTGAGAACCCAAAGAGCTTTTTAATGCCTCCACGCGCCGTGGGTGGGACGCTGCTCCCAAAGGTGCTGGAGGACTATGGAGCACAGAAGAGGCTGAAAGCTCAGCAGGCAGAGCTCAAGACCATGGCAAAGGCCAAGGTCAGGGCTGAGGCTGAGGCTGAGGACAAGGGCAAGGCAGCACCAGGTCAGAAAAACAGTGAGGGTTTGGCAGTGTCTGTTTTGACTGTGGTCACAGCTGGGAGTCCATTCCGTACACCCTGAACTCTCACCTTGCTCTCCAGGGCAAGCCCATGCTTTTAGCAACTGCCTGTTCTCCAGCTTGGTGGAGAAAGTCTTGGGTGAAGGGCTGTGGTATCCCAACCCTGAGTGTAGCCAAAGTAAGCCCCTATCTGCCTGCCAGACTGGGGGAATAATCAGGATATTCCCTTGTGTCCCTTAGCCATAAAGACTAGGATTGGATGAGTTCTTCAGCCAGGTCTAATATCACTGGCTCTTTTATATTTGCACCTTCCTAGCAACAAAAGAAGAAGCTCATGTTGCTTTCACCAAGTCTCCTTTCCCAGGGTCTGAGGAGATGTGGAGGAGGATGAGGATCACAGGTGGGCAGGAGGCTGACTTTTCCCCCTGGTTTTGCACTGCAGGATATCACAAGGTTGTCACGAGCTATTCTGAGCCCATGGTGAAAGCGACTGGCAATCCTGTCTCTCGGGCTGACCTGTGCCAGCTGCGCATTGCTCAGAAGACCAATAAGCCCCAGGAGAAGGTGGAGAAGAAGCCTGAACAAAACTGTGAAGGCCCAAGGAGTCGTCAGTCCTTTCAGCTGGAGGCGCAAAGTGAAATTGCAGAAGGGACAGTCAGAGACTGCCGTGACGGAGCGCTGTGCCTGGACATGCAGGTCACAGATCCGAGGGCCATGATGGGGGAGATCCCGAGGGAGGACCAGGTAAAACCCTGCAAGGCTCAGATCTTGAGCTTGCCGTGGTCGTGGGCCCTGGAGCATTGTGTCCCCACAGGTGATAATGGCACAGAGCCTTGTCCAGGCCCCTGATGATGTTCCACAATGACATCTGTGTGGATGGGGAGGTTATCACCATCCCTCAGATGGGCAGGAAGTGGCAGTGCTCTGTGTACAAGTGTCCTGTCTGTTCAGAGTTTCCCAGCCTGGAAATCGTTATGAACAGGACAGGGCAGCTCATGGTCATTGTTTTCATCAGCTGAGGCACTCCGGAGAGGGTTGTCGCTGTTGAGGCAGGACGAGAATGAGAGAACTCCAGAAGGCTGGAGTTAGAGGATGTGAACTCCAACAGCACAACTCAACTGATTCATTTCAAATACATCACTCTTTATGGAGAGCATCGTGCAGACTAATTTCAGTGGTCTTAAAGTAAAAAATCTCACACCATTGGTGTGCAGTGAATGATGCACAGTGGCAGAACATATCTATAAACAATGTGAACGACAAGAGAGACAGAGGATTATTTACATTCCTTTGCAACTCTTTCCCAGGCTCTAGCCTGGCAGAAACCTCTCTTTTTCTCTCTGACTAAACTGAGAACACCCATAGAGGTTTCTCTCCTGGTCCTGCTTGGAGCTGTTGCCTCTGCTCTGGAGCCCGCTCACCCCAGCGGGCACAACAAAGCACTTCTATTCATATAAATCAAAAACCCCACTGCCTAAAGCTCAGTGCCTTTAAAGGAGTTGTGAGGATCAAGGTGACACAAGTACAAGCAGGATTTCCTCTTCTGTTTTAGATGCTGGAACATCTGGGGCTGCATCCCGACGGGCCTCCCCTTCCCCCTGCTGCTGTGCTCTCCATAGTGGAGTACCCAGAGGAGCGGCTGGGCCCTGCAGGGCGTGTGGAGCCCTTCACCCTCCTGGCACCGCAAGAGGTAAAAAATCACCTAAACCATCAACCTCCTTTGAGGAGAGGGTCCTGAGTGAGAAGGGTTGTCCTAGGTGGGTTTTTTTTTTGTTTGTTTTGGGGTTTTTTTTGTTTTTTTTTTTTGGTTTTTTGGTTGGGTTTTTGGTGTTTTTTTTTTTTCTTGAGGTTGGGATTGAAGGTATTTGAGATGGTATTTTATGTTTGTATTTAGGTGTTTATTATTTTTAGGTATTATTAGTTTTTATTAGCACAACAGTTTCATGGCTGTGAGTTTTATAGTTTTTTATTGGTAAGGTATAAAATGTTTAACTATTTTTTGTTATGAGGATTTTTAAAATTAAATTATTTAACTAAGAAATGATACTTAGGTTAATATATTTTAACTTAATAACTGATTTTTCAAAGCCTGTAATGTGGACTTTTTTTCTAAGTACATTATTTAACTTTATGAAGAAGAAGGAAAAAGAAGGTGAAGAATTTGCTTTTGCTTTAAAGCTTTTATCTTGCTTCATATTTATTTCTATGTTCTAAAACCTTAAACCCTAAGTTTTTTACTTTGTGACATTACACACTTCTAACTAACTACACACTCATAATTTCAGTGTTATTAATTAATTCTGGAAGTCTTCTTTACAGCCTCAGGTCAAATGCAGTGCTCTTTTGTAAGTCTATGCCTTCTAGCACAGAAAGTTTAAAATTCTCGGTATCTAGGATTCCAACAGTCCTAGGCAAAACAAGCACCAATAAGGAAGACCAAGTCCATGGGCAGGTGGACTTATTTATTTATTCTCTCTTCTGCTGGTGAAGAAAGCCCCATTTTGCTCTCCAGGATGGGGATGCCTCAGGGCTCACCTCTCTCTCCCTTTTCTCTCTCCCCTTAGGCCGAGGCCCCAGATATGAGGGGTGGTTCTGCCGAGGGCCAACCAAAGATGGGTGAAGCGGCCAGCAGAGACAGCTCTGCAAAGGAGAGCCAGGTGTCCACACAGAGAACAGAAAGTCCCCAGGATTCCCCCACAACAAGCAGCAAAAGCACGATGGAAAGTGCCTCAATGCCCACAGAATTCCTCAGGTGAGCCACACAGGAGGAGGTGATGCCTCTGCTTCTTGGTCCTCTTGCCAAACAAGGTTCATCGACCCCAGCTCCACGGCGACCCTGTGCCAGTGCCTCCAGGGGATGGCGAGTGCACCCTCCTCGTTTTGTTTGCTTCTCAGCAACGTCTGAAGCCTCCTCTTTAATTCCCAGGCTGAAACGGTACCGGTGGGTAGTGCCTGCCCACGGTGAGGTGGAACCGAAGGTTCACTTCTCCACCAAAAAGCCAGGGAAGTTTGAGCAGACGCTGAGGTTTGAGCTCGTGCAGACAAAGCGCCCGTACGAGCTGCCCTGCCGTGGCACCGGCCTGTACCCCAGCATCAGCCAGGACCCACGGTAAGGCTGGCCCCTGGCAGCCCCCACACCACTGCTGCCCCTGAACCACAGCCAGGGCTGACCCCTGGGGCTTCTGCCTGGGCAGATCGTGCTGCCTGAGGTCACCCAGCAGCTCCTCCTGTGCTGGAGCTGGCAAGGCAGATGGTGCCTCAGCCTCCAGGAGGGTTTTGGCGTTTTGACGACATTTCCTACTCGGAGCATCTCACAGCTCTTCCTTCCCCGCCTTCTCTGCCCAGGGTGGTGTTTCCACAGTGGAGGAAAACCATGAAGGAAGATGAAATAATCTTCAAGGAGTATGTTGAAAGCACAGAGCGATTCCACTTTGGGCCGCTGGTGTGTGGGAAATCAAGAGAGTGGTACGTGCTCCCTGCTGGGCCCTGTACTTTTGTGACACGCCTGGGGAGACAGGCTGTCCTGGTGGCACAGCCCAGGGCAGTCCCCGGCAGAGTCCTGGGAGACACATGGGTTTGAGGGACCACAGATGTGTGAACGTGAGCAGAAAAGAGGCAAATGAGCCTTGGAGGAGCTGCTCTGCCTGCCCAGTGGGTGCCTTGGTGGCCCCCTTGCTGCTGCCGGTCCAAAGGTGACTCGGGGGCAACTTCTGTCCCCCTCCACATTTCAGCTTCACTCTTTAGGAAATGAACTTTATGGTGGTTTGTGAAGTGCTTTGAGCTCTGCAGGTAGCCTGATTGAGCAATTATTCTGTAGATGGTTTTGTAAACCTTTCATTAACCTGTAATCATTAATAAGATTTTATGATTGACCTGCCAATGGGTGTTGGGGGTAACGTACAGCAGGAATTACATTTCCCTGTAATGACAATGCATCCTCACTGCTGGGTAAAGTCTGCCTAAACACTTTGTCATTTAAGCTAGTGTGTATTTCTACTTTTACTGTCACTTCTTTTTAATGACATTTAGTATTAAATTCTGGCTTCCATGGGAGCTCTGGAGGCCAAGGGCTATTTTGACAACCCAAGTAAATGAAATCAAAATACTTTAAAAAACAGACTATCTTTAGCCAGACTGATAGATGGTCTGGGATTTCTGTTTGCCTCTTTAACCCTTTTAATCCAAAGTAATGTCCACACCTGAGAGAAGGATCATTTGTTATCTTTTTGCATTGCTCTTGGGAATTGATGCTTTATGCTTCTTTCTCAGACTTTGCGCTAACCCATAAAATCCAAAGCAGTTTCATGACTTTTATGGAAGAAATTAGCTAAACTATTTTTTCAAAAGCCTTTCCTTATACCCTGCAGGGAAGGCCCCCCAAGAAAGAAGGGGAAAGAACCCATGTGCCTGGTGTAGTGTTATTTTTCTAGGCATCTTTGAATTTACATTGTATTAAAAACTCTTGCAGTGGCCTGAGCATCATCAGGCTTCTGGGCTGGGGAAGGCATCAGAGTAAGGCAAGGATGAGCACACGGCCATGCCCCTGACTGGGATCCATTTCTCACTTTTGTTTGTTAGAGCAGGGTCTTGCAGCATCACTTCCTCGGGTGCACACGGTGCTCTCCTTGGTGTGTGGCAAAGGCAACAGTCTGCTCTGCAGCCTTTTCCCCTTTTGTGGACAGGTACAAGGCCCAGACCTGTCCTGGCAACGCGGAGAATATAACCATCCTCAACAGCTCCCCCACGGATGTAGAGGTCCAGTTCTCCTTTGAGAATGCTGGGGAAGCAGAGACGTTCCTTTTGGACCCTCCCAGCATGGCGCTGAAACCAAAGCAGAAGCAGGTAGGAGAGGGGCAGGCAGAGCAGGGACGCAGAAGTGCCCAGGGGCTGCTCCTCCTGCTCTCACACAGAGCTCTTTCTGTTTCTTCCTGTGGGGCCGTGTCCAGGAGCTGACCATTTGGGCATACCCCACTTCCCCTGGCTTCCTGCAAGACAAACTCATCTGCAGCGTTGGGAAGAACCCGGAGCCAGTGGTCTTCAGCCTGTGCTGCCTTGGGGTGCGCATGAAGCTGGAGCTCAGCCCCCTGGAGCTGTCTTTTAACAAGCAGTTTCTGCACAGGTCAGTCATCCCACAAGCACTCCAAGTCTTGTGACAAAGAGAAAACGTTGGACTCTGGTTTCCAGGGCATGGATGGAGCTGCTCCAAGTTGCATTCAGTGGCCAGGCTGGTGTGGCCATCCAGCAGCTGATGCCAAGTGCCTTCCTGTCTCTGCAGCACTGACAGCAGGACCTTGGTCCTGAGAAACGACACCCTGCTGCCCGTGGCCTGGCAGCTCAGCGGGCTGGATGACCTTGCTGAGAACTTCTCCTTGTCACAAGATAACGGCGCCATTGATCCCCGCTCAGAGTTTGAAGTGACAGTGCATTTCAGGGCCGGACAGATGGGCAGCATTGAGAAGACTCTCCAGCTAGAGGTGAGAGGGGCTGTGTGCTGCTGGGGGCAGGGGCAGGAAGAGCTGCACCTGACAGACACAAGGGTGCTGTGACCCCAACTTCTGCCTCTACACAGCGTTTGCCAGAACGTGCAGTGCATCCACGTCCCCCCAGATAACCAGACACTGCACCCTGAGCCTGTACCACAACCTTGTCCCTGTGGGTGCTTGGAGGTTGTTGTTTGCTTGTACAGACTGCAGCGTGGGCTCTACATTGGACTTTGTCTGAAGCTCTTCAACAGTGCAACAACTCTCCCCCTGGGATTTTGTTCCCCATGGTTTAGGTGTGCATTTCAGAGAAGGTGCTAAGCAATTGGAGAGGGTTGTCAATGCCACCTGCTCTAAGACACCTCACACTTCTTGTGGTTGTTCTTACATCTCTGTGCCTCTCCAAGAGAGCATTCCCTGCTGAAGAGTGCAGAGTTGGGCTGATAGGGTGTTTTACTGTGGCAGAATCCCACTGGGGCAGCCCATGAGATGAACAGGTTAGCAAAGTTCGGGCGTCCTCCAACGCTTATGAAGCCAGGGAGGCCACAGGGGAAGCAGCCAGCAGAGACAAGGACTTACAAGCTGTCTACCAAAAGAACAATCTGAGCAGTGTTTGTTCCTTGCTGCCTCAGGTTTCAGATCCAGAAAACATCCTGGGGATTGTTCAGGCCGAAAACATCAAAATCTCCGCAGAGGTCTATAACATTTCTCTGAGCTTTGACATGCCTGAAGGTCAGTGGATGCCTCCTAAACAAAGCAGTGCAGGTGCACTGCATTACCTTTGGGTGACCAAAGCACTGGGATGGGATGGGATGGGATGGGATGGGATGGGATGGGATGGGATGGGATGGGATGGGATGGGATGGGATGGGATGGGACGGGACAGCATGCAAGGATGCCGTGGATGCATAAAGCATATACCCTGCAAGCTGTGTGGAATAAAGCATCGTCAGGGCACTGACAGCCTTAAGTCTCTTTCCTCTGACCTTTGAAGTGTGCAGCTTCATGAGCAGATTGGATCTGGGGGCTCTGAAACAGCAGTGACGTGAACAGGCAGTTGGCAAGCCCCATAGGCTCAGCACAGCATATGAAGTAATTGGATTTGTGCTTGGAAGTGAGGAAATGGGAGCTGAGCTCCTTAGCTACTAAGCCTGCAGATATTTTGAGTGAGAAGAGAAAGGGCAGACAAGTAGCTGGAAAACACCTTCAAGAATGGAAACTTACTGAAAGGGGTTTTGTGCCAAGACCTCCATGTAGCTTGTGACCTGGTGTATTCTGCAGCAGCTCACAAATACCGTGTTTGACCTCGCTCTGTGGGTTTTCTGCAGGTCCAGGTGGAAGTTTGGAATTTGGAACCATTAATGTCCTCGATAATGCAAAGCACGTCCTGACTCTACAGAACAAAGGGGCATACAACATTGAGTACAGGTAAGCCCAGCTACCTGGTAGTGAGCATTTCCTCAGATTCCCAGGCCTGAATTCTCCCTCTGTCAATGGCTAGAACCTGTTTCCATGCTGGCTACCTCGTGGTAAGTACAAACCCTGGGCTCTCTAATATCAGTTATTTCACCAGAGAATCCAGCCACAAACCAACAGTTCTTCACAGCTCAGCTGGAGCCCAAAGGAGAGCCCCAAAATTTCAGCCACTGAAATGCTGAGATTCATTGCCTTTCTTTGATGGTCACCTCCTTTCTCTTTCTGAGACTCTGTAAAGAAATGAATGAAAACTTTCAGTGTTGAGCTTTCTTGCAGTAACCTCATGATTGTCTGCACTCTCTGTCAAGATCCAGGATTCCCTGAGCAGAGCTTTTCCTTTTTTCTGGTCCTATGCAAAGTCCAGGCTGTGCTGGTGGCACCAATACTTTTAGCTGCAGAGATCTCCATCCCTTCCCTTTCTCCCCAGTTTCATGCTGGGCGGTGCAGGTCCCAGGATGCGAGACGTGGCCTCCCACTTCACTGTTGAGCCTAAGTCGGGCATGCTGACTGCCTCCCAGCCTGGCGTGGATGTTGAGATGCTCTTCCACCCCACAAGAGAAATTCTCCTCAAGGACAAACCCATCCTGTACTGTCAGGTGAGCTGCCTGGGCCAGGCTGCGTTATCACATGGTGTTTTGGGAGCGTAAACAGGATAGGTGCCCGTGAGTTTGTGGGCCCCAAGTTGGTCAACTCCCTGAGGGCTCCCCTGGCAGGAGAGACCCTCCTGGAACAGTTCAGTGTCAGGAATGAGAGACACATTGGACTTCTTTGGTCTTCAGGTTCTTGTTTTATTGTTATCTTACCAAAACTTCAGCACACTGTCTGTGCCCAGACCTTGCATGCGTGAAAACAGCACAAAAATGGCCAACAACCTCGTGCTGCAAGGTTTTTTTAAGTCTAATCAAAAACTAAACTACCCAATTAAGAAGTGACATTTTTCCCTTTCTAACCCAATAACCGACCCCTAACGACCCGCAATGCAGATTTTTCTACCTAATTACAAGATACCACCTAAACCCAAGAAGAAAGAGGAAGAAGGAGAAAGAAGAAAGGAACTCAAGACAACACCCTATATCCTTCATCTTGAACCCATCTATAACATACTAAAAATGGTAAAACCTAAATTTCTCCCCTATGTGACATACTAAAGTACTCTCTACAATCTGTTTCACACTTTTGTGGTCTCTAGTTTACCTTGAGGCTTTGGAAGTTTTCTCCATGAATGAGGGTCAAAGTCAGTGTTTTCCTGGGAGTCAGAGCACTCCAGAGCAGACAGGGGGATATTCCCTGGGTTCCCACAGGTGTCTAATGGAAGGAGGGCTTTGACTGGAGAATCCTCTCTCCTACATACACAAACAGTCTTTCAAAACCATTTGGGAGGCTTCCTAAGTGGAGCTGAGAATTCCTAAGTGGACTCTGGAGGAGGTGCCTAAAATGGGAGGGGTAAACTGGAGGCCTGGGGTGGAGGCTGGGGGCTGGGGTGGAGGCTGGCCTCTTTGCTTTGGTCACCTCCCTTCCTGTGGACGCAGGTGAGAGATGCCAGCTCCGGTGAAGGAAGCGAGCTTGTCGGCAACATCCCGTTGAGGGTGTCGGCGAAAGCCGAGTACAGCAAGTGCAGCGTTGAGCCTGCCTCACCCATCAACTTCGGAGCCATGGTCAAGGGCACCAGGAAGATCCTGACGGTCGTGCTGGACAACAAAGGCACACTCAACTTCAAATTCTGCATCCGCCAAGCACCCGAGGAGGCATCAGCCTTGGAAATCAAAAGGTAGGAGAAGCCCTGCACCACCCTTCCTGTGTGAGGAGGCAGCGCCCCACAGCTGGTGAGGGGCAGGCAGCCAGGAGACCTGGGCTATTGTCCATCTGCATCCCTGGTCTGGGGAGAGGGAGCAAAAAAGCACCTCTGTACCCCACGTGTAGTGTGAAGGTGGTGACAGAGCTGCTCTGTCCGGCACTGGGAGCTGCAGGTTGCTCTCTGGGAGCCATCAGGAGGAAGGCTTTCCTCTCTGAGGAGGAAGGCCAGCCTCAGCCTCAGAGGAAGGCAGGGCAGCTCAGCATGACAGATACCTCTGCTTTCTCCTCTCAGTTTACAGCAAGGGGAATCTGCAAAGTGCTCACTGAGAAGGAAATCGAGCTCCTCGACACAGGTGGGTGACTCCTGCTCCCCAGCAGTGCTGCTGCAGGGGATGTGAGAAGATGCTGCTGTGTCCGGGCTGGGGGCTCATCGCCACAGGGTGGGACATGGTCTGCAGGATGGAGTCCAGTGTCTGCTCAGTCCCCCCGGCAGTCCTGTACTCTGCCTCTGACCTGGAGCTGTGGGGTCAACAGAGGGGAGCAGGTCCTGTGTTTGGTCGCTGTGAGGCAGCGTAGGTCTGTGCACACCACAGAAGCAAAAACATCCCCCACTGAACTCCCGGTCCACAGAGATCAGACAACATTGCTTTTTCTTCTTCCCAGTTCCCTCCCATCATTTCTCACAGCTATTTCTGCTCTCTGCTATTTCTGTTACCTCTGGAGGATCACAGCTACCACCTTCAGTCTTCACACTCAAACTCCTTTCTCTCTGCCACTTGGGACAGGCTTGCAGCTCCTCTTGGCTTGTTGCTCTCAGCTTGGGGCTGCCTTTGGGCCATGGAGTCATCCTTCCCTGCCCTGGGACTGGGTGCTTGGGCCCAGCTGGAGGCCAAGGCAGGACATATTCCTTGCTGGGGTGCTCAAGGCACAGCCATTAGCCATCAGCCACTCCTGGAACTTTTCCTGCAGAGTCGCCTCAGTGTTGGCATGTTCACGGTGTCCCCCTGCTCCGGTTCCATCGGTCCCGGGGGCCAGCAGAAGATCTCAGTGGAATGCCTTGCCAGGCAGGAGGGGACGTGTGAGAAGCAGCTCTACATTGACATCACGGGCAGAGACCCCAAGGACAATCCCCTCGGCATTCCCTTTACCCTGATTGCCAAGTCCTGCCTCCCAGGTACCTACTGCCCACAGTGCCCTTGGTCACACCTGCTGCTGATCAGCACCTGAACTTGCTGCTTGGACAGAGAGCCATGCTAGGCCTGGGTTCCCTCCTTAAAATCCTCAGAGGTTCCAGCCCTCTTTGAGTCCACCAGTGGACTCATCCCTCCCAGCTGAGAGGGATGCATGGAAGGATAAAAGGAAAGCAATGCTCTCTAAGGCTGAGTTTGACTGAGCTCCATTCTCAGCCAGCTCCCCCACCCAAGGCTGGGTTTAGCAGTCACCCGGGCAGAAAGGGCTTATCAAGCCTTCTGAGAGGCCAGCAGGGTCCAGATAAACACATCAGGGAGGCTTCTCCGTGCTCATCCCTCTGGTGTGTCCACAGCACTTGTTGAGGACGTCACATCAATCTTTGAGGACTACCCGATCTGCAACAGCACCGACCTCGTCCAGAAGATGCAGTCGGTGAAAGGCGCCGGCCTGTTCGTCACAGATGAGAACAGATTCATCTTCAGCAATATTCAGGTTGGGCGAGAGGTTGAAGCTCATTTCAGTATCTACAATGCACGCCATCTGCCATGTGACGTGGTCCTCTCCATCAAACCGCTGTCTGGAGAGGTAAGAACAGGAGGCCAAGGTGGAACAGAAGGCCAAGGAGGTGGTTGCCCTCTAAGGGCCGTTTGAGAGCCTGTTTTGTTCTCCAGGTGCATTGATCCTGTGGCCCAGACAAGGCTAGCTCAGTGCAGGTCAAAGTGCAGGGGAGGGCAGCAGAACCAGGGAGCAGTTGTGTGGAATTCTGCATGTCTTGGTTTTGGCTCACACCTCTGGGTCTTCGGTGGGAGAAGTGAATCCTTCTGAACCTCTCTGGGAAGCACACACAGAGAGGGGATGTTATGACCTGACATGCCAGGGCTCAAAGAAGAGCATTTTCTCAGTCATGAATTGACATGCCAGAACTCCAAGCAGAGCATTTTCTCAGGCTCCCTGGCTTTTCCTTTTCCTTGAAGGCCAGTTCTAGGTCATTTGCAGGGTTTTCCATGCAATGCCCATCTCCCAGATAGGCTGGGGCAGCTGCCAGCCCTCAAAACACACAGTGCTTCAGCACAAAGTCGGCATTCCCTGGGAGGGAGGGAGCCTGCCCAGGGAAGCAGGAAGGACGACACAGTGTCTGGGACTGCTCTCATTAATGCATTTATGGATAAAACTGCGTCATGTTGAAAGGTGTTTCCTCCTAACACTGCTCTCTGGGTTCCCTCAAGGAAAAAAGCCCTATCGAAAACATTTTCAAGTTGTATCCAGTCAAGATGTCCATTGCCGGCTCATCCTATGCCATTGCTACGGTGACCTTCACCCCACCAGAGGAGCAGAACTACAACTGCACTTTCAAGGCTTCCCTTGTCATCCCAAAAGGGTAACTGAGCCTGTGAAATACTGGGGGAGGCCTCACTGATAGCTGCCTCTCCCCTGGGAAGGCACAGACCTCTTGTTAGCGCTAATGCTGTCAGTAGCCTTAGGCAGAGTACTTGGCATGAGATGATCTGGGAGCCAATAGCCCTTAGAGCAGGAGAATGAGGCTGATGCTTTAGCCTGTGTGAGGAACTGTGAAGACAGGGAAATAGTACAGGTGGCCAACCGCAAGTTACTGAGATGTGCTGCAGCTGAGCTGGGGGTTTCCAACAACAAAGGCTTAGATGAAGCAGTTTCTGTGCCAGCAAGTCAGCAGTCACGTTTTCTCTTTGTTTCTGTAAAATTAAGTGATCCTGTGTGACCCCCTGGCATTCATTAAGCTATTTTATGTGAGTGTTTGGAGCTGGTATGAAAGAGGAGCCCAGTTCCTCTGCCCTGGGACCTGTGAACTGGGGCTTTGACCTGCCCTTCCTCAACCCTTTAGTGGCTGAATTGGAGCAAGAGAAGTCTAATTTCTAATGAGCAATTGCTTTTTTACTGTTCTTGGAAAAGATCTTTACTGCTAGTGACAATCATTTCTATTTGCCTTCTTGCTTTTGTACTGCTTTCATGCTGTGCTTTTGCTCGTTGCATAAGTCTCATCTCACTGCAGCCAGGGGATTTGCCATATCTCATCTGGTGCCTTCTCATTTACCTGCTGTGCTGCATAATTCAATTAAGTGAAATTATTTTTAAGTGTTATTGTGGAAGGCTCTGGCTCTTTGGAGCAGATTCCTCTTGTGAATGGCCCTGAGTGGATTGGGAAGAGGCTGGTGGGGGCTGTGTTGTGGGGTACAGGAGCACCAGGCAAGGAAAACACTGTGGGTGGCCCTTGTTGCTTCGCTTGCCCAGTGAGAAGTGGGCTAGTGCCAGCTGAAATTGTTTCTGTGCCTCTCCTGCAGCTCTGTGGGAATTGAACCCCAAATCCTGACCTTCACCATCAGCGGGAAGGGGCACGAGCCGCGGTTGACAGTCGTGTGCTCAAGTGCTCGCAGCAAGAGGGGAAACGCCGTGCTGCGCTTCAAGAGGCTCCAGCTGTGGGATTCAGAGGTGCTCCCTCTGGTCACCCGTAACGATGGCATCATACCTGTCAAGGTGAGGAGGACCTGCTCGAGGAATGGTCTGGTTTGGGAACAAGTGCTTGTGGCACAGGGGAAGGGTCCCAAAGAACATGGCAAACCTGGAAAGAGGTGTCAGAAATTCTTTTTGAACAAGTGACTGATGTCTGTTCTCCAAGAAGGGAGTTCTTGGAAATTTTCTGCCCAGTCTTTCTTCTTTAAGTTGAACAGAAGAAAGGTGGTGGAGTATTTTCCCCTGTCTCTCAGGTCACCTTTTGTTCTCATGGGCATGTGTGATTTCCCAGTTCCATTAGATTGTATTTGATCCCAGTTTATTACATTTTAAGTAGACTTAGAGGTGGTTTAAATACATTCTGCTCATTACTTTCTGCCCTGTTTGTTTCTGTGTCACTTCTATCCAGATGCCTCTGGATGCCCTTTTTTCCCTGGCTGGTTTGACTTAACTTTTGTGCTAAGTGCTGTTTGTAGTGGGAGAGGTGCTGGCCTCCCGTGTGAGACCAGCAACACTGCAGTGTCAGTCCCTGTGCCATCCTGGACTCACAGTATCCTTGTGCTCTGGCTTCTCTTTTCTCAGTTTATGTTACTCCTGGAGGATGAGCATGGAATATTCTTCTTGAAAGGCAGGACCTCCCCAGTCAAGGTATTCCACACTGGAGATGTGAAAAAGGAACTCATTGGAAAAGGTAAATCCATTAACCTTGAAGTGCAATTGTGCACAGAGGGAAAACGTGTGCCCTGCTCTTGGTTCTCTGAGCAGCAGCCAGATGTTAGGCACAGTTTCTTTCCTTGGGCTCTCTGTCCCCCAAGCTTTTCTTGGGGGCTTTTTGCAGGGTCTCCTCCTAGCAAGCTGTAGCAAGTTCTGTTCTTCTAGACGTGGTGGGTTGAGTTGTGGGGGACTGCCACTACCTCAGGGGACCCTCTGAGGTATTTGGTGCACGTGGGAAGGTACCAGCCTGAACAGACACAGCCCTTGAGCACACAGCCAGCCAGCAGAAGCCCAAAGCACTCTTTGGCTCAGCTTTCCATATGGCTGGAGCTGGCTGGAAGCAGATGGAATGAGGGCTGGGCATCAGCCTGAGGTTAAGCTGTGTCTGGAGGTGGCCGTCTTGTGAACAGAGGAAGAGGGTCTGGAACCACTCTGGAACCACAGGGGGTAGAACCTGTGCTTAGAAGGCAGCTGGTTTCAACCTCTTATTCCTCATGTATGCTATGGAAATATTTCCTCTGTGCAGCTGTACCACCTAACTCTGATTTCCATTGCTGTGCAGCGAGCAAGCTCCCAAAGAAGCCTTTCTTCCTTCTGAGTCCCGGGAAATCAACTGAGTTTGATGTAATTTTCAAACCCACCCTGGCTCAACATCTGGAAGGGAAGACTCATGTGTTAGTGAAGGACAGCTACTCTAACGAGACCCTAATAGAGCTGGTGGGTGAAGGCCACAAGGAGGAATTCACCCTGCTTGGACTAGAGGATGACACACAGGAAAGGAATGTTAAGAGCAGTCTGAAGAAAGACATCACTGATGGTAAGAGAGGAGAGACTGCCAAGGTGGAGCAAGGAAGAGGAAAATATCTGATCATGTGTGTCCTCCCTCTAGCCAGGCCTGGGCTGTCTCCCACGGGACTTGGTGGCCTGTGGGTGTGGTAGCCATGCATGCAGAGCAGTGTGTGCTGTGCTGCACGTCACTGGCTTAGGGATGTGTCCCTGGAAGTGGTGAAACTGCCTGGGGAGCTCCCTCTCAGAGGGGGGAAGGCTTGGAGCAAGGAAGCATTGAACATGCAGGTGTCTGTGCACGTCAGGGGGCAGGTGGAGCTCCCTGCATGCTGAGATCCCTTGCTCTCCTCCTTAACAGCTGTCAGAGTGAATCACATCGAGTTTGGGGACTGTCCTGTCGGGAAGCGCTGCTACAGGACCTTCGCCGTCACCAACCGCAGCCTTAAGCAGTTCATGCGCTTTGAGTGGGAGGCAGATGCCCCATTCCTGTTCTCCCCCAAGGTGAGCGTGGACTGCTCTGCCTTTCCCCATTGCTCAGGCCCTGCCCTGGTGTTCCCAGGAGCTGGCAGGGAGTGCTCACATACCACGGATAGCCCATTCCAGTGCCACATGGGAGATGCAGTCCCTGGCTTGGCTGGGCCAAGGCTGCCAGCCTTGCAGAAAAGGTTTCATGTTACGGGAGGTGGCACCTTCTGTTCATACTTTTGTCTATCAAACTTCACTAAATCCACTCTGAGGTGCAGATTCCTGGCACAGCTGCTCACCACGTCCGTCAGTCCCTTTTGCTGTCAGTCCTGCCCTTGGCAGTGCTTCCAGTTTGGTCTTGACTCCCTGATTCTCCCTAGGTGGGACACCTCCATCCTGGCTGTGCCAAGGACATCACAGTGATCTTGAAATCAGATGTCCCAGCCACCTTCAGGAGGCCCCTTGTGAAATGTAAGATGACCAAGGTCAACTTTGAGCTGCCACAAAAGAAGGTTCCTGACTGGGATGACCAAATGTGCATTGTCACATGGAAGGATACCACCAGGAAAGACCCGGCAGCCGCCACGCGGCCTAAAATAAAGCAGGTAAGAAGCAAAATGGCAAGAAAAGCCAGCCCGGGTTTTACAAAAAGAACCACTAGAACACCATCACTGCTGGCTGAGCAGCTCCTGCTTCCTCTGGACATTGGACAGCCATGAGGTTCACCAGCAGCGCATTTGAACGGAGAGGTGGAGGCACAGTGACCGGATACACACACAGGAGAGGAGGAAGCCTTTTGATAAGAGACCTTCAGCCACACCCAAAGCCTCAGTCTGGGCCACAAACACAAGTGTTGCAGCCCATGTAGAATGGAAGGCAATGTTTTACGATTTTATCCCATTTTACGGTGTTAGAAATCTCTTCAGCTGATTGGTGCCCTTTTACCAACAAGGAATTTAGTCTGCTGCACTCTGTCTCTTCTTTTGAAGTGGAGAGAAATACACTTCTCCTGCATGTGCTGGTGAACTCCAAGTTTTGTCTGCATGAGAATTTAGTTGTGGTCTCTGTATTTGGTGTGGGATATCTCATCATGGTGTAGCCCAGGCACTGCATGACTCTACAAAGGAGTCTGGAGAAGGATCATCTCCAAAGAGTCTTACTTTCATTGTCATTATTGCCAAACACACTCATCTTGGGTGGAGGTTCTTTCCGAGTTTCTGGACCATTTTAAGGCCTCTAAACCATCCTCTTTTCTATCAGAATATCTGCAGTTGGAGATTTTCCTAGTGAGATCTTTCACATCCCAAAATGCCCATCCCCAGCTCCAAGCAGTTGCTCCAGACAGGAGACCTGGAGAGCACTTTCTTCTAAGACAAGAAGAAAAAGGTGCTTTCTAGAACTCTTCACTCTTGGGGTTCTCCATCCACAGAGCTCCAGCAGGGGAACTTAACCCTAGTTTGGAGACCTGCTGGATTTATAGGAACGAGGAAAAAAGCCAGGCCCTCTGCAAGATTGAAGTACAGGGACTGGAATGCAGCTGTAGTCTCTCTGGGTGTATTAACACCTGTGGTAGTGACCGCTTGGATCAGTGGGCAGAAACAAGTACTGTAGCAAAGCAGTCCCAGTTTTGTCATCTTTGCAGGGCAGTAAAAGTGGATGGTCCTTTCTAGTGATCTTGGAGGCCAGAAGATTCCCTTCTCAGCCTGACTTTCTGGGCTCTGCTCAGTGATTCTTCCCTCCTCTGTTTGCAGGTGGTCGAGACAGCCCCGGAACCAGCTCACACTGTGGTGGAGGAGAGCAGCCAGGAGTTGGAGGTGTACCGCAGTGCTGTGGTTGCCTACACCCAGTTCAAGCTGAGCACGACCATGATTCAGTTCAAGAGTACCTTGCCCTTCCAGACAGGGACAGCCACGTGAGTGCTGGAGGCTCTGTGAGCAGGAGCTGCCTTTGCCCAAGGCTGAGCCAGAACTGCTTCCCAGAACTCTACCCCACCCAAACCAGCACAGGCCCTTTTACGTGCACGCAAAGCCAAGCAGGAGGTGGTGCTCAGGAGAGGCTCAATGCTGCCATACCTTTCTGCTGAGAGCAGCCATGGGTTTGCTTTCACTGTATGTCACCTGTCCTCATCTGCTCCAGAATAAGTTTGCAGTCAAACCAAGACCTAAAGTCCAGAATAAACCCCTTAGCTTCAATGTCCTGGGCACCATGTTGGCCCTTTTCTCTTAAACTTCCAGACTTTGAAATCTTTTCTTGGGCCACCCAGGACAGCAGTCTGAGCATGGCTGGGTTGCCTGGGGAAGATGCTCCTCAGGAGAAAGTGGTATCAGGAGTCCATCAGACAATATTACTGTACTATTTGCTTTATACTTCTTGGACATTTTTTTATTCCTCCTTCTTGCTTTTTAGTTTCACACTGCAAAACACAGGCGAGGTAGCTCTGGAATACTCCTGGGAGAAACCTGCAGGGAGTGAACCAGTGAAGAAGCTGAAGAAGCCATACTCAACCACTCTGATGCGTAAGAGCATTTCACTTGGTAGCTGAGGGCCCGGGGAGAAGACCCTGCCACTTCAGTTCAAAACATGAATTGCTTTTTCATCCTTGTCCACGCATGCACTTTCATCAGCACCTTCCCAGCTGCAGCTGGAGAGTTTTCTCCTTGTCCCCCTCTGCCTTTCAGCCCCTTCTGTTCTTGCTGAGCCACTTCTGCTCTGCAAAGCAGCTGAGCCAGGCTCTGGGGAGAGCCACGTGCTGGGTCAGGACTAGGAAGGGGGACACCAGGTCATCTCTTTGAGAAGTCTGAGACCGGGAAAAACAGTGGTGTAATGAGT
Organism: Taeniopygia guttata; assembly: GCF_048771995.1. NCBI lineage: Eukaryota > Metazoa > Chordata > Aves > Passeriformes > Estrildidae > Taeniopygia > Taeniopygia guttata. The sequence goes on from NC_133062.1 coordinate 3,462,118, forward strand.
GAGCTGCCCTGCAGCCACTGTCTGTGTGCAGTTCCCCACTCCAGGGCAAACGCAAAGTCACTGTCTGAAACCAGCTTTCCTGCTTTGGCGCAGGAGTGTGTGCTCAGGCAGAGACCCTGCTCCCGACACTCTGTCTCCTGCTAGAATAAAGTACTTGACCAGAGATTCTCCAAGTGCATCCCAGCTCTCTTCCACCTACCTGCAGCAGGAGGCAGAGTTGCTGGGAACACAGGATTTTGTCTTTGGAAGGTATCCTCTTCCTCCCTGCAGGTCGGTTCCTCTCCTATGATACTGTAAAGCATCGCAGAAAGCTGCTGCGTCTTTTCTGGTTGGAGCAGGACCATCCTTCGGAGACACATCCTAAAGTGCGGCAGCTGCGGCGGCCTGCTGAGCAGCAGCAGGATTCTGAGCAGCAGCAGGAGCCAGATTCCAAGTGGCAGCAGGATTCTGAGCAGGAGCTGGATTCCGAGCAGGATTCCGAGCAGGATTCCGAGCAGGATTCCGAGCAGGATTCCGAGCAGGATTCCGTGCAGCAGCTGGATTTCGAGCAGGAGCTGGATTTTGAGCAGCAGCAGTATTCTGAGCAGGAGGACCGTGTCAGCACCTCCCTAGAAGTTTTTCCAGATGTTGTCCATGACCTGTTCTCAATCAACCCCTACTGTGGCATCATTGCTCCTGGCCAGAAGGAGACCTTTGACGTGCAGTTCTTCCCAGAGTACCTGGGGAAGTTTAAGACCACCCTGCTGTGCAGGTGGGAAATATCTCCACGCTTGCCAACTCATGCTACTGATGGGTATCACTGAATCACAGGGTGGGACAGGGTGGGAAGGACCACGCTAGGTCATCTGGTGCCACTTCCCTGCTGAAGCGGGGTCATCCCAGACTACGTGGCACAGGGTTGTGTCCAGAGGACTCTGGAATAATTCCAGTGAGGGACACTCCACACCCTCTCTGCGCAACTTATCACCTGCACAGGAAAGAAGTTCTTCCTCAGGTTCAGGTGGAATTGTCTTGTTCAGGTTCTGCCTGTTGCCTCTTGTCCTGTTGCTGGGCATCACCAAGTCCAGCCTGGTTCATCCCCCAACACCCTCCCTTCAGTCCCTCTGACTGGGATGGGGAGCCCCAGGGAGGCAGCAGAAACACCCACAGGAGCACAGAAAGATCCTCATCTTTCATCACCATCTTTCACCCCTTGGCAGGGAGGCACTGGGAAAAGACACTGTATGAAACAGTAAGCTTGTGGAGGGTTGCAAAATCTGCAACAAGAGATCCAGGGACCAGCCAGTCCCCAGCTCTGCTTCCTTTTGGGACAAGCAAGGCCTGCTTCTCCACATGGAACCCCATGTGCTGTAGTTGGTCCCCGGGCATTTAACTGGTCCTGTTCCTGCCCTTGCATCTCTGCAGCCTCCATGCAGCTAGTGCAGCTGTTAAATCTGCTGCTCGCTGCTTGCACAGAGAGAGGATGCAACACTGTGTGCCCTGCAAGGAGACAGAAAAGCGGCGGGCTGGGAATGTTCCTCTGGCTAATACCAATCCCTCTCTTCCTAGGATTCCTAACCTGCAGCCAGGTGAGAAGATGGGGCAGGTGACTTTGGAAGGCAGAGCCCAGGAGAAGGACAGTCTGGATAAACCATTAGAAGAGACAGAGTAAGGCCAGGGACCCAAGAAGGAGGTGCTCTAAAGACCAACACTTGAGTGACAACATTTGTGTCAGCTGGAGCGTGCAGCAGGAGCTGGTGACATCCTACCTTCTGCTGCTGGTGGTCTCCCACCCTTCACCAGAGACCTCTGCAGCTACCCTCCCACGTTCCAGTGAGCACCTCCCTCTTACCTAAGTTGATTAACTAATTGTTGATTAGATTGATAAGTAATTGATAATTGTCCATTAACTGTTAATAAACAATTGCTAATAAATTGTTAATTGTCAGCTTGTCTTGGTTTGAAAGACAGGTGTCTGCCAGACCTCTCTGGAATGGAGAATGAGATCCCCCTTCCCTACCAATTATTATAACTTTGAAATTAAGGGGCTTTCAGGCAAAGATGTGGGAAAAGGAGTGTCAGTTCTTTACCAGTATGTACAAGGCAAACAACCAACACCACCGGCAGCAAGGACAAACAGAACCAGAGACCCAAGCCCAGCCTTCCCTCGGCTGCAGGCACTTTCCCTTTGGTGTAGTTCCAGTCACAGCCGGGCAGGGAAGGGAGGCAAATAATGAATAAAGCAATTGCTAGAGAAACTTTAATTATTATTGAGGGGCTCAGAAAGGGACACAGCCCTCGAGGTGTGGCTTCACCAATGCCCAGCACAGAAGGACAATCGCTGCCCTGATCCCGATGGCTACACTACTGCTGATACAGGCCCAGTGCTATTGGCCTTTTTGTCCACCTGGGCACACCTGGGCTCAGGTTCAGCTGTTGTCAGTCAGCTTCCCAGCCACTCTTTCCACAGCTGGGCAATGCAGAGGGTGAGTGTGGCCAAAGTGTACGAGCCAGCACTTGCCAGTGGTGTCAGCCCATGGATCCAGCCAGTCCAGGGTCCTCTGCAGCCTTCCTGCCCTCCAGCAGGTCCGCCTCTGACCCAGCTTCTCATCCAAAGAGGGACATGGAGGTGCTGGAGCAAGTCCAGAGAAGAGAAAGGAAGTTGATTAAGGGTCTAGAGAACAAGTCTGATGAGAAATGGCTGAGAGAACAGAGAGCTGGGGAGGGTTCAGTCTTGAGCAAAGGAGGCCCAGGGGAACTGTCGCTATTGGACATGAAATGAGCACACAGAAGCTTGGTAAGTTCAAAAGAGAAAAAGAGCTAATTTAATTTCTGACTTTGCAATATATAGAATTCTAAAAGTGACAGCAGATTGGAGGATGAAATTACCACCTCTCTAACCACACTGGTCAAACCAACAGTCCATCAATTCTCTCCTCCCGCAAAGAAGAATGCAAAACAATCATTATTTACGTGAACAGTGTGTGAGAACTCCAGTAGAAATATGTAAGCATCAGAAGGCATAGAAAACTTTTAAAGGAGCTTTAAAGCTTTCAAAAGAACTATAAAGGAAAACTTCACACTTTTAAAAATCAGGGCAACAGAGAATGTCATCACTCTCTACACCAGCCTGACAGGTTGTACTTAGATGGGGACCGGGCTCTCCTCACAGTGACAGGACAAGAGGACACGGTCTTAAGCTGCGCTAGGGAGGTTAAGTTGCACATCAGGAGGAATTTCTTCACAGAAAGGATTGTTAAACATTGGAAGGCCCTGCCCTGGGAGGTGGTGGAGCCACCTTCTCTGAGGGTGTTCAAGGACCAGCTGGACGTGACGCTCAGTGCTCTGGTCTGCTTGACAAGGTGGTGTTTGGTCCAAAGCTTGATGAAATTCTCTCAGAGATCTCTTACAACCTAATTGATTCTGTGATTCTCTGCAATTAACACCTGGTAAAGACAGGGAATCCTTTCAAATTAAGTATGATAAACTGTAATGTTTTGTAAAAGGATTTCACAGGAGCTCACATATTACCCTGACCAATCAATAAGATAGACATAAATCCCTAAAATGGTTAACAGTTCTCTGGTCTTTTTATCCACAAAGCACACAGTATTCTACAGTTTTAGAGCTATAATGAATCTCTGAAATCATATTAAGCTGGAATCAAATAATAATTTAATTGCTAATAGCAAGAATCCCGTTAAATTATTTGAGCAGGAAGAGCAACTCCACTTGCCTTTGAAAATTTGTAATCAAGTTAATGGTATAAGTTCTTCAGCAGCAATTGTTTGGGTCATCTCTGGGTAAAACATATAGGCAATTGAACCACGGTTTTCTTTAATGGGCCCTAAATTGCACTGTGTTTTCTCAATCCTTGTGCATGTTTTCCTTAATTTTCTAGCTTGTGTGGGCAAGGCCAAAATACCCAAGATACAAATTCATTAAGATGTCAGGACGTTCTGGATTGTTCACACGTAATCTGTAACCAAAGCCTCATGTCACTGTTTGACACTGGCACAATGCCAGCGCCCCCATGAAAATGCAACCTCTCAATTGAATGCTGTGAAATGCGATCAAGAACAGAGCAGAGCAGGCCCAAGCTTAATAACAAAGGAAAAAAAAAACTTTATTAAGCTACTACTACTATACTACTATAAAAGAAAAAATAAAGAAAAACACACACAAAATTCAAAATGAAAACCTTTCAAAACATTCCTCCTCCCACCACCAAACCACAACAAACACAAACCACAGTGAGACACGACTTGGACCCTTAATCAAGAATTCACCCTTCAATATAATCAATACTAAGTCCATCAGGGGAGAGAGGATTCTCCCTTGCACCACAGACCCCCAGGAAACACAGCTGCCACTTCTTGTGTTTTCATGTCACACATGGCACTGCCTGGAGCGAATCTGCCAGCGTGACACTCTCCTCTCCATGTCACAGTGCTCTCACCACCGTGCATGGACAGACCGCTCATAGGGCTCCTTTAAGGAGGCTTTGCCAAGGACCAACAGGAACAACAGTCCAGTGTCTCATTTTGGAACTACAGTCCCCCCCATTTTCTTCCTCCCCTCGGGCCGAGGGTGAAAACAGAGATCTCCATCTTCCTGAAGACAGAGGGCACCATCACACCCTCCTCAACTTTCTCTGTTCATTCCTGAACTGGTAGTTGATGAAGCAGGTCTCTTGGCTCACCACGCATTCTCCTAAAATACAGTCTCTCTCTTGGAGGAGAAAATTGGTTCAGTCTATGGCTAACAAGAAAAAGTCCAGCAAAAAGCCACTCCACCATATTCCCCCCCAGTCTTCTTTCCCTAACATCCCAGGTCCCAGGCTGTCTCTCTTCCTCTCTTTCAAACCAAGGAGGAATAATGTTTTCACAAAGCTTTCATTTCTCAAGGAAGGGTTAAAAGTCCCGACTCCCTGGATGGCTCTTGGCCCAGGCTCCAGCTCCCACACTGAGCACACTTCCCCCCCCTTCCTTCTCTGCCAGAGTACTGTCGGCACTGTCACTGTCCCTTTCTTTCTTGAGAGAGAGATTCTGGGGGAAAACACGAACATCCCAGATTTCCTCCACCCTTCATCTGCAGTGGGACAGCCCAGTTCCAGTCCCTCCATCCTTCGGCCTTACCTCAGCCAGGCCACATGGCTTCCCCTCCCCCTCCCAGCCACGGGCTGGGCAGGTGAGAGTCTGCACTGCACCCTGACTGGAACCAAAGAGAGAGAAAGTTCTCCTGGGAATTCTGCTTTTAACCCCTCTGTGTTCTCAGAGGCGTGTCCACCCTCAATTGGTCACCCCAAGTGTCAATATCCAACCCTGACCCCTGGCTGGATTGACCTCTTCCTTCCGAGAAAATTATTTTCCGCGTCAAACCCGACAGGGCCTCAGCACAAAGCCCCAGAGGGTCATTAAAGTCCTTGTGCTGTGTCTGTGCTGCTGAGCTGGGCCAGGCTCCTGGCACAGAAGCAGCTCCTGACAACCAAGAAAAGCTTCAAAAGCACATTCCTCTTGATGAGCAGCTCTTCTCCCAGCCCAGCAGGGCAGGGGCACTGTCTACAACCAGCCCGTGCACAGCGCAGAGGCACAGAGAGCTTCAATCAGTCAGGGCTGGGAAGGTGCTGAGAAGTGCCTGGGGCAGAATCACTGCCAGCCCTTGGCACAGGAACCTCTGGCTGCAGGACAATGCAGCTGCAGCTCCTGGAGTGATCTCCTGCAGCTGGAACATCCCGATGCCCACAGACCCTGTGAGTGCAACCCTGAGTATTTCTGGTGCAGGGGAGGTGAAATGCTCATGAAGCTCTGACATGCTGAGGGCTTCTTATCAGTCATAGAATATTTCCAAGACAAGGATTTTGATAAATAGAAGGAAATCCCCTGAGACTTTGTATTCAGTTTCCTACAATTGGAGAATGTCAGGGAGGGGGGATAAATATTAAAGGTGTTATTAATTTTGACAAGTGCCTGAGACATCTGAACTGTCACTTTTAGTGATCAATAGGTTCACAGGAGATCCCTATTGTGCTTTCAGCCACTCTGCCCGTGGACAGCACCAGCATCACTTTTGCTGGAGCCATTTGGCTCAGACTGAGCTGTCTTTTCTCCAAGCTGCAACCAGAACCTGCCCCCAGCCAGTGCCCAGCAAACAGGCAGGGTTCTGAAGGACCAAGGAGAGGTCACAGAGATTTGGGGTCTGTGAGAGCTGGCAGGGAGAGATCAGGCACAGGGAAACACCTGCAGGAGGAAAATCTCCAGGAAGCAGGGAGAAGACCAGGCAATGAGAGAAAACAAACCAAGAAATACCGTGGCAGGCAGAGTTCAGAGATCTCCACAGGATTCCCTCCAGTGCAGCCCCTCCCTCTGCACAAGCCCCCTTGCTCCTGTGCCCCAGCCAAGCCTCTGCCCTCAGGGCCGGGGCTCCAAGGTGTGCAGCCCCTCCTGTGCAGGCAGAGCTGCAGCAGAGCCGTGGGGCAGCTCTGCAGCCCCGGGCCCGGTTCCCTCTGCAGAGCACAGGGCTGGGAGCAGCTGCCCGGCACTGGGGGCTCTGGCAGGGGGCACAGCTGGCTCAGGGTGACACAGCTGTCCCCAGTGCCCGGCTCTGGGCAATGCTGGCAGTGCAGCCAGGGAAGGAGCTGCATCTCCCTTCATCCAGTGCCATCAGAAGGACACTTGGGAGTCTCCCTAAGATTTCAGTCCAAGCTGGGAGCTTCAATCCAGGATGCAAACCTGTCCTAGAGCATCTCTGTGTTATAGGATTGATGAAGAAAGGCAGAGGTGTTCTGACATTGAAAGTGTTGTTGGGTTGGTGAAATGAGCAAAGGGAGTCCTTGGATTCAAATGTGGACCTGGACTGTGGTGGATCCATCTGCTCTCAGCAGTACCTGGAGCTTTCAAAGTTGATCACCTTCTACCTGAGAAAGATTTAAGCCCAGAGAAACTTGGAACAGGTCAGAATGCCAGGCCATCTCCCCTCACTCTTCATTCATCACTTTGCCTCACAGAACTTGCTCTGTTCTCCCTGAGTGCAGCAGAAATGCCAAAGGTTTCTGATATCCAGGAATACATGAGAGACATGGGGGCAGCTTAAAAAGAAAACCCCAGAACTCTTGAACACAAAAAGGTGTCTCTGTGTGTTATGGAGAAGGGTGTATGGGAAATGGCTTTAATTTTGATTAAATGTAACTCCTCTAACTCTTCCCTGTCCTTTTCTCCATGAAGAGGCCCCATGTGCAGGCACAGCAAATGTCCAATGGCAGCACCATCAGCCACTTCCTCCTGCTGGCATTGGCAGACACAGGGCAGCTGCAGCACCTGCACTTCTGCCTCTTCCTGGGGATCTCCCTGGCTGCCCTCCTGGGCAACGGCCTCATAATCAGCACCATAGCCTGCGGCCACCACCTGCACACACCCATGTTCTTCTTCCTGCTCAACCTGGCCCTCAGCGACCTGGGCTCCATCTGCACCGCTGTTCCCAAAGGCATGCACAATTCCCTATGGGACACCAGGCACATCTCCTACATAGGATGTGCTGCTCTGGTATTTCTGCTTATCTTCTTCATGGGAGCAGAGTATTCCCTCCTGACCATCATGTGCGATGACCACTACATGTCCCTGTGCAAAGCCCTGCACTACGGGACCCTCCTTGCCAGCAGAGCTTGTGCCCACATGGCAGCAGCTGCCTGGGCCAGTGGCTTTCTCTATTCCCTGCTGCACCCGGCCAAAACATTTTCCCTGCCCCTGTGCCTGGGACGGTTCTTCTGTGAAATCCCCCAGATCCTCAAGCTCTCTTGATCCAAATCCTACCTCAGAGAACTTGGGCTCATTGCAGTTAGTGCCTGTTTAGGACTCAGATGTTTTGTGTTCATTGTTTTCTCCAATGTGCAGATCTTCAGGGCTGTGCTGAGGATCCCCTCTGAGCAGGGACGGCACAAAGTCTTTTCCACCTGCCTCCCCTCACCTTGGTGTGCAGTCCCTCTTTGTCAGCACAGCTCACCTGAAGCCCCCTCCATCTCCTCCCCATCCCTGGATCTGGCACTGTCAGTTCTGTACTCGGTGGTTCCTCCAGCCCTGAACCCCCTCATCCACAGCCTGAGAATCAGGAGCTCAAGGCTGCAGTGAAACATGCAGTGAAACATTTCAGAAACATTAAACTGCTGGCCAATTTTTGCTAATCACTTTTAACAAAAGTCATCTTTGACACTTCTTGTTGGTTTCATTTTGGAAGTTCTTTTTCTTTGTAAAGTGCATTTAATATTATCCTCAAAAAAATTTCATTGCTTGTGCCATTTCTCACTTTGTTTCTCTCCACCTTCCCTGCGACTATAGACTGTGTCAATGAGGGGCTGCCTCTCGGTGACTTTAAAGGAACTAAAGGATTTCCCAGCAAAGTTTTCTCCAGAGATACCCCTTTTTTTACCTTCTCTGGAGCTGCAGCAGCAATGTCTTTGTGCAGAGCTGGGGGCAGATCTGTGCTGGCACAGCAGCTGTGCCCAGGAGCAGCAGCACTTGGTGTTGCCGGTGCTGCTCCTGTGCCACAGCCCTGCTGCCCTGGTGGCCCTGGGGTTTCTGTAGGGCCTGAGTGTTTTTGTGGCTGGGCACAGTCCTGGGGGTGGCAGTGCCGGGGCTGCAGCAGGGACAGGTCATGGGCATTGCTGGGGCAGAGCTGATGCCTCAGGGCATGGCCTGGGGACTCTAGGATCATTGCATTGCCCAGGCTCTCACAAGAACATGGCCAGGCCAATGCTCTGCACAGAAACCCCCATAAGCAGCCCAAAGGTGGTCGTGGGCAGGCTGGGGACAAACAGAATGGCTGGTGCTCTGCAAGGGCCCCGGGGGAGATGGGAAGGAGCTGCAGAGCAAGAGCTGATCCATCCCCACAGTGTCCTGGACAGTCCAGTGCAGTATCCCAGAGCGTCCTCATGGACCTGACAACAACATCCCCCCTCTGCAGCCCTGGCCTCTCCCCCAGCTCACAGAGGTGCTGCATCCTTGCAGGCACAGACACGGCAGGACTGGCTCAGCAGCCCCTGTTTGCATTGCACACAGCAGGTGGGAGCACCCCATGGTGTTGGTGTGGGGACATGAACCTGAGGGAGCACAAATGCCATCAGCCCCTGGGGCCAGGATGGGCTGGGGCATGGCAGGGAAACCACTCAGCTTTGTCCTGGCCTCTGCAGTCAGCCTGAAAGTTTGTTCCCATCAGCTGAGAGTTTCCTGTCCCACTGCAGATGCTGTTGCTCAGAGCCAGTGCTGCCTGGCAGCCACCCCCAAACTGCCCTGAGCATTTCCTTGGCTTCACTTTTGCTTTCTTTATTCCTCCTGCAACAAATTTCTTCCTGTTGCCTGCCCCTTCTTCCTCTTCTGAAAGCTGCCCATCCCTGTTTGCTCTTTCCTCTCTGGCCCCCACTCCCCAAATTGGCACCATGGGAACGTCCCTTGGGGAGCAGGATCATCCTACAAGTGCTTCAGGAATTGTCTGCAGGCTCCTGCAGTTCCTCCTGCTGATCCCTTGCCTGAGGCACCACAGGTCAGGGGGGCACATCTGGGCTGCTGTATCTGGCTGTGGGCCTCCCAGTTCTGGGCAATGAGCTGGAGAGGCTCTGCCGGACTGACAGGATGGGCTTTGGGCCTGTGAGGAGAAGCTGAAGGACCTGGGCTGCTGCATCTTCTGAAGAGGAGGCCCAGGGCTCATCCTACAGCTGCTCCAAGGGTGGTTTCAGAGAATCACACAATCAGCAAGGTTGAAAAAGACCTTGGATGTCATCAAGTCCAACCTGTGCCCTGACATCGCCTTCTATCCCCTGAGCCTCCTCTTCTCCAGGATAAACAACCCCAGATCCCTCAGCCACTCCTCACAGGACTTGTGCTCCACACCCCTCAGCAGCCTTGCTGCCCTTCTCTGGACACGCTCCAGCCCCTCCCTGCCCATCCTAAATTGGAAGGCCCAGAACTGGACACCGCACTGGAGGTGATGCCCAACCAGCGCTGAACACACAGGGGAAGCATCACTGTCCTGCTCCTCCTGGCCACACCATTCCTGATCCAGCCCAGAAGCCATTGGCCTTCTTGGCCACCTGGGCACACTGCTGGCTCATATCCAGACTGCTGTCCATTTGTCCCTCCTGGCCCCTTTCTGCCTGGTCGCTGTCCAGCCCCTTTGTCCCCAGCCTGTAGTGCTGCAGGGAATGTTGTGGCCAAAGTGCAGGACCTGGCACTTGGACTTCTTAAATCTCACCCTGTTGGATTTAGGACCTCTGCAGAGACTTCCTACCCTCCAGTGGATCCACACTCCCAGTCAGCTTGTTGTCACCATGGTTCCATGAAGCCCTAGAGTGTCACAATTGTCTCTATGATTCCATCAGGCCTCCCAGTGTCGCAATGTGCCTTTGGTTCCATGGGACCCCTTGGTGTCACAAAGTCCCTTGGATCCTTGGGCCCTGCAGTATCACAATGGCCCCTTGGTTCCCCAGGGCCCTGCAGTGTCACAGTGGATTCCCTGAGGCCGCACTGTGCAGCAATGGCCTCCTTGGTTCCACAGTGTCACAATGGCCTCTTGGTCCCAAAAAGGACCCCATTGCCAAAATTGCTTCCTTCATTCCACACGTACTTGCATTGTCACAATGGCCTCTTGGTTATACAAGGTGCCTTCATGTCACAGTGGTCTTTGTTGTTCCACAAGGCCCCAGAGAGTAACACTGACCTCCTGGCTCAGTGCAGTTTCACTTGGTCTTGTTAAACCTCACCTTGTTGCATTTGGCCCCTGGATCCAGCCTGACCAGCTCCCTCTGCAGAGCCCTCCTACCCTCCAGCAGTTCCATACTCACACCCAGTTTGGTGTCATCTGCAAATTTGATGATGGTGGACTCAGTTCCCTCATCCAGATCATCAGTGTAGATATTAAATCCACACTGGCTGGCTCGGATCCCTCGGCCATCCTGCAGGTGCCCTGTGATGGCACTCAAGGTGATCTCTTCCATAACCCTGCCAGGCACCAAGGTCAGTCGGACAGTCCTGGAGCTCCCCAGCTCCTCCTTCCAGCTCTTCCTGGGGATGGGGTCACATTGGCACCTCCAGTCCTCTGGGACCTCCTCGGTGAGCCAGGATTGATGATAAATGATGGAGAGCAGCTTGGGGAGCTCATCCACCAGCTCCCTCATGCCCCTAGGCTGGATCCCATCCCATACACCTGTGAACATCTGAGTGGCTCAGCTGGTCACCTACTGCTTCCTCCTGGATCACAGGGGGCTGTTCTGCTCCCTGTCCCCATCTACCAGCTCAGGAGAACTCTTGTCCTGAGGACAACCTGTCTTCTTGTTGTAAATTGAGACAAACAAGGTGTAAAGTACATTACCTTTTCCTTCTCTTTAGTTTCTTTTAGTTCCCTCTGTAGGAGCTGAGCTTGTGACCCCTTTATCTTTAGTTATATTCTCCACTGCATCCAATAAAGAATAGAGATTCTCCTTCTCCCTGCTTTTGCTACAAAATTTTCTATAAACCTTTTTTTTTTTTTTTTTTTTTTTTTTTTACAGAAGCCAACAGGTTAAGTTCTAATTGAGCTTTCACCTCTCTAATTTTCTTTCAGCATAGCCTAAGGACATCCTTAAACACTTCCTGAGTTGCCACTCCTTTTTCCCTCTGAGTTCCCAGGAAAGCTGTATGGGCAGCCTGGAAAGTAATTTTCCTCGCTAGCTCATCTTTTGACAAGCTGGGACAGGCAGCTCCTTCCCCATTAAGACAGCTTTCTTGAAATATGTTCATCCTTCCTAAACCCCTTCCTTTTTAAGGGCTGCTTTCGTTTAAAATATCAGTACCTGATTCAGTACTCCCCAAATCACAATCCTAAAAAGGCCAAAGATTGCCCTTCTTAATTCCAGTGTAGAAGATGTGTTGCTGTCCTCTGCAGAGCTTCCTGCCCTCTAGCACAGCCACACTCCTACCCAGCTTGGTGTCAGCGTGGAACTGACTGAGGCTGCCCTCTATCCCCTTGTCCAGATCAGCAAGAAAGAGATTTAAATGACTGGACCACAATCCTGAGTTCTGGGGACGCTCCTGGATGTGACTCCATTCCTCAGCTGCTCTGAGTGCCAGGGCTTGGATGAGGGAAAAGGTGGGGTGGGGGTATGGGAAAAGTGTTTTTGATTGTCAGCTCTGAAAAACCTTGGTTTTCATATATATTTGGGCTGCATTTGGAGGTGCTGGCGATTGATAGCAATTGGACATTGCTGATCTCAATCTTTCTACAGGAAAAGAAAATTTAACAGGACAAAACTATTATCTTGGCATTGTTTTCTATATAGTAGATTCATCTTGAATAAATTTTTGAAATCTGTCTAATTAACCACAGAAGAATTGAAGACTTGAATTATTCCCATAGGCTTGTCTTGTTTGGGTGCTTTGAACAGATGTTTATGAGCTTTCCTCACTGAATTCCTGAATGGAAGAGCTCAAGGAAGAGGAGGCCTGTGGAGTAGTAAAATTCATCAGCAACCTCCAAGGTGCTGAGGATCCACTGTCATCAGAGCAGCAATGAACAGAAATGGGCACCGCTTTGTGGCTGCCCCAGCTCTGGGATGGGCCCTGGGCCTGGAGCAGGAGCAGCTCTGCAGGGCCCCAAGGCCGGGGCTGTTGTGCTGGCCTGGGCAGATGGGATGGCAGGAGGGGCTGCAGAGCTCTCAGCACCTCAGCCAGAGGGGAGCAGGGCAGCCAGGGAGCTCCTTTGGCCTTGGCCAAGCCCCTTCCCCCATGGCTGGGGCTGAGTCCTGGCTGAGCTGCAGCTGCTGCTGTGCCCTTGGCAGGGGCTGAGGCCGTGGGGCAGTGCCCAGAGCAGCCTGGCCTGAGCAGAGCTGTGGGGCCAGAGCCGGCTGGGCTGTGCTGGGGAGAGGCCCTTGGTGCTGCCCAGAGCTCAGGGCAGCTGGCAGAGCTTGCAGGGAGCTGGGCTGGGCTGGGAGAGCCTGGCACAGAAACCATCAGTGTCCATCTCAGCCTGGCGGAGTGTGCAGGGGCAGGACTCAGCCCAGGCCTTGTGGGGCAGGGCCAGCACCTGGGCAAGGCATTGAAAACAGGCAAGAGCCTGAAAGAGGAGGCTGCTCTGTGCCCTTGGGGACATGGACAGAGCAGGGAGGGATCCCAGGACATTTGTCACTGCTAGTATCTGTCCCTAGCTGTGCGCAGCCCTGGCTGCTGAGCGCAGGTTTGCCCTGGGCTGAGTTTGGCTGTGGCCCAGCTCCATCCTCCTGCGGGGCTCAGGGCCGGTTCCCGGCCATGGCCAGCCCTAGCCAGCCTCTCTGCTGGCCCAGAGGCCGGCAGAGCCCGGGGCAGGGCTGTCTGTGAAGCCCCACAGGTGCCACGGGCTCTGCAGGAGCTGGCAGAGGCTGCCCAGCAGGGAGGCCATGGGGCACCTCAGGGTACTGGGGCCTGACAAGTAGAACTGCCTGTTCATGGGCACACAACTGATGGAAAGGAGAGCAGGTTTTAATATCTCTCCGTTTCATAACATATAAGCAAATCTTTATTATCTGGGTCACTGGAGAACTTTGAAGAAATGGTAATGTTTTCCCACCCAGAACAGGAATTTCCTGGCTCTACTGCTTACTTCTAGTGATGGCAGGAGAAGAAATACTGATCTTCCCCTCTACCTCTGCCACCAACATTCAGTATAATATTTCATGACACTCTTCCTTTGGGTGTTTCCAGGACTCCTGGTTAAATGGCCGTATCTAAGAACATCTCTTAATTTTGGGCAGCTGCATGTATGTCCTTCCCATTGCTCCAAGATTTCCTTCTGCAGCTGTTCTCTGGTCATTCCAATTCATCTCCCTTAAATGGCTTCATGCTTTGAGCCTTTGGGAGTTTCCTAATTGTTCAGAAGTTTAAATAACTCCTTACTCAGCATCTTAGTTGTAAGTTTTATCTATCACCTCTTCTTATGCCTTTGTCTAAAATCCTTCCTGTATGGCAATACCTTGTAGATGGTGGACATGTCAGATGCTGCCAGGATGTCGCAAGGAGCAGAGGGAAGCCTTCTGGTTGATTCAATTTATCATAATCACATTTTTTGATGTTGGCCATGAAGAAAAATTTTTCTGCGCCCTCCTGCCGCTGCTGCTGTGTGAACTGGCCGAGGAGAGATCGAGCAGGGGCGGGAAAGGTCTGCAGGAGGTGCCGGGGAGTCTGATGGGGCAGGGCGGAGCGCCCCCAACCATGGCTGGGCGGGCGGCCGCAACAGACAAAGGCAGGGGCAAGGGCAGGGGCAGGGGCAGGGACGGGGAGAGAGCAGAACAAAACCTGCTCTGTATGATTGCTTAACTTTGCTAACTTCTGGCAGCTTGAATATTTCCCTTAATCAGAGAGAGCTGATAGGAACGGACAAGAAAAACCAGACCCTTCCATATCAGTGGGCATGAACATTGCCATCCACAAATAAGTGTTTATGTTAAGACTACCCAGAGACAAGCAGCATTGCATAAGAAGCCAAACAAATACCAAAAACATTTCCTTGGTACTGGAAGCAAAAATGTCTTGAGAAGGAAAATGTAATAGCATCCTACTAATAGTATTTTGCATGTTAGTTAATTTACTTGTACTAAAAATGATGCCAGTCACATGCAGCCCTGCCTCCCTGGCAGGATGGAGCACTGGAGGGAGTGGGGGTGTGGTAATTAGCCAAGTTTTCCTTGGTATCCAGACTGATCCCATTGTTCCGTGTTCTCCTTCTGCTTCTAGGATGGTGCATCGATTCAGACAACTGGATGCAAAGGTACTTCTGTCCCAGATTGCTCCGGGGAATGCGATTCTCTCTGGTAAAGCAGGGGGTGTGCCATGGCAAGGAAAATGAGCCTCCCAGAGTCATGTGCAGTCTTTGTCACTGTCACCAGGACCCCATTTTAATTGGGCTTTTTTACCGTGCTCTTTTGATTCCACAGATAGGAGTGTGTAGGGCGTGTAGTAATTAGGACAGAAGGGAATGGTTTTGAACTGAGAGCAGGATTAGATGGGATAATGGGAAGAAATTCTTGACTGTGAGTTTGGGCCCACCCTGGCACAGGGTACCCAGAGAAGCTGTGGCTGCCCCTGGATCCCTGGAAGTATCCAAAGCCAGGCTGGTGTGTCTTTGAAAGAAGAGCTAGTATTAATTGTTGATGGTTATATTCATATTGTCTGATGTGAGAACCCCGGGATTGATTCGGAGCTCTCGTGTGGTGGTAAAGTTTCTCCTCCAACCTTTACTTCCAGAGAAAAACTCCGCAGCCTCTTGTTGTTCAGTCTCAAGGCAGTTTATTGCTAGTTATCTAAAAGATTGTCTTCGCCCACTGTGGCTGCCTTGTTCAGCGGCCCAGGCAGAAACACACACACTCCTGACACCCTCACTGTCCAGTGTCTCCGTCGTCTCTCTCCCCACCCAGGGCTGCTGCTATCTTTTATATGATATATTATGTGTTATATGTTTACAGATTTTCCCCAATACCTACTATCTATGTTACAATGTGCTCTTCTACTCTAAACCAATCTGTGAGTGCCAACATCACCAAGAACATGGAGGTAAGGAAGAAGAAGGAAGAAGAACAGGATCAGGCCCACTTTCCTCCATCTTAGAACTCCTGGCCCCCCTGTACAAAGTCAAACCCCCCTGTACAGGTGTTAAAACCCCCCTGTACAATAATAAAAAATTTTCCCCTCTAATTTGTAACTACTTTTACTATACCATCTAACCCTCTGTGACCGCTTGTTCCACCTTCAAAGTTGGTAACTCATTCCATGGCTCAAACTCAAAATCACAGCTGTTTCCAGCTGCTTGCCAGGGTCTAAAATGCTTCTAACCAAGGCCTGGAACCTCTGAAAATGTCTGAGGGACATTTTGAGTTCCGACAGTCTGATACTGGGGAAGAAAGGAGACCCAAATTCTCTTCCTCATTTGTGTTTTTCTTTATGAAAAATACAGTTTTCCATCTGGGGTTTTCTATCAATTTTTGGCACTGTTTAAAATACCTTGTTTTTCTCGCTTGCCTCTGAATAACTGTAACTAACCCAAGGTTATTTTAGTTGCGTTTGTGTTGGAGGGCCTCTAGAAAATGAGGGGCTGCTGTGCTGGATCCTTTACCCTTGGTATCTTTTAACTCTGAAGAGCAGGCCCCAGAGGATGACCAAAGTCCTTGTGCTGTGTCTGTGCTGCTGAGATGTGCCAGGCTCCTGGCCCAGAGGCAGCACCTGGCAAGGGCAGCGCTGCAGAGAGACAGCTCTGGCCAGGAGCAGCTCCTGTGCACAGCCCAGCAGGGCTGGGGCACTGCCAGGGCATCCCAGGGACACGAGCAGGGCACAGACAGAGCTCACAGGGGCTGTGTGATGTCCCAGAGGGGGCTGTGTCACAGTGGCACCTCTGTGGCTGTGTCACAGAGGCCCAGAGCAGCTGCAAGGTTAGAAAGGGGCTGTGTGACAGCACAGAATGGGTTGTTTGAGGTCACAGATTGGGCTATGACATCACAGAGTTTGTTGTGTGAGGTCCTTAAGCAGCTACACCATCATACAGGGGATTGTGTGATTGTGTGACAACACAGAGCAGGCTGTGACATCATGGCATGGCTATATGCCATCATAGAGCGGGCTGTGAGGTCAAAGTGTGTACTGTGACCTTACAGAGTGGCAGTATGACATCACAGAGAGGGTTTTGTGACATCTCTGAGGGGGTTGTGTTATCATAGGTCTGGCTGTGATATCATAGAGTAGGGTGTGAGGCCATAGAGCCGACTCTACCATCATAGAGGGTGGCTGTGTGACACCAGAGTGGGTTGTGACATCATTGGGTGCCTGAATATCATCACAGAGCAGACTGTGACATCACAGAACAGACAGTGACATCACAGGCTGTAAGAGACAGTCCAAATTTTCCCTAAGACCCAGAGACTAAGACCCTGAAGACCCTGGCAGGAGTTCTGGCCTGGTTGATGTGGATGCTTGCCAAGTGATTGTTTGCAGGTGTGCTTGCTGTGCACACGATGCACCGCTTTGAGCAGGGACTGGCAATTAGCGGCTTGCTCTGTACGCTTACACCGGCTTCACGATCCCCGCTCCCCATGAATTTGCCCACCTCTTGGCCAGATACCACTCACTTTAGAGAACTTTGGTGACCCCCCCAGGGAAGATCCCTCATCTGCCTCACGACCACCATCAAAGACGGAGATTGAAGCCCCCCCCCCCCCACCAAGGACTGAGACCCTTAAAAGTCTAACACAGAGGCGATGGCCTGACTGAAGCAGGATGTCTGCCAACTGTTACCTGCAGATGTGCTCGCTGGACCAAGACTAGTTTCCCATGGAAAGCAGTCCTGAAGAAATGGGTCCTGCTCACTGCTGGGACTGGTTTGTCCTGTTTGGAACATGGCTGTCTGTACTTGTTCTCAATGGACTTAATCTCCACTGTCCTGTACCTGCTCCCTCGACCAACTAAAAAAGAGCCCTGAGTTAACCAAAGTCTTTGAGATTCTTCTCAACGTTTCAAGACGGATCTATTGTCTGAACCATGAGGATTTTATCTCTCCATTTGTAGTTATTCCTCTCCACTCTTTCTCTCTCTCTCTTTCTATCCTTTATCTCCTTTCTAATCCTTCTATGGCATTTGCTGTGGGCACTCAATAAAAGGTGCATTTGTTTTGATTGATACTGAAAATCCCTTCTATGTTGTTTTTGCACTCTGAGATCGGGAAAATGAATCATCATGATTCCCGTTTACACTAGAGGATCATGACACGGCATGACTTTGAGATATCAGAGTCTTCTGTGACATCCCAGCGCAACTGTATGACATCACAGAATGATAGACCAGCATTGGCTTTGTGACATCACAAGGGGGATTTGTGAGATCCCAGAGTGGGCTGTGACATCACAGGGCCTGTATGAGGTCACTGGGGACGTCACTTCACCCCGGCTCCCGCTCCCAGTTCCTCTCAGAGAAGTCCAAAGCTGCTCGTGCACAGTGGGATCCCCTGACCCCTGGGTCTCCCCACCCCTGGCGCCGCAGCCTCTCCCTGAGGATGTTCTAGGAGATCAACCCCAGAGCCTGACACGGGGACAGGGGGTCGGCGCTGTGGGGGCTGGGACAGGGAGACAGGGGCCCCCTAGCAGCATCCCTGTGCGCCCAGGGCCAGAGCTTGGGCCAGGGCTCCTTCACCCTGTTATGAATGAGGGCTTGAGAGCACCTTAAAAATCCCCAGCAGGGGAGTAGCATAAAACAGATTTAATATTAAGTGACAGCATGTTCTGGTTTGAAAGCAAAACCAGTGAGAGTCTCCAAGTCAGAAATACAATTTATTGGGAAAAGGGGAAAAGGACAAAAATACATGCAATAATACAAAGGGAAAGACTACTGACAAAATCTGAATACAACCTGGCCAGCGTGCTGGTAGCAGTCCAAATTGGAGTAGCTGCAGTCCTCTTAGGATGGCAGATGTAGTTGCTGTGTCTTCTCAGAAAACCTGTGAAAAGGCTGCCCCTCTGTCTAGAAATCCCCAGTTTTATCCAGGTTGGAATGCCTAGCTCCTCCCCCCTGGGCAGAGCATCTTACAATGGGTCATTATGAGTCACGAGGTGTGTCCTTAATCACCTGCTCCTGGACAGTGTTATCTCTGAGTCATGTGGCAAGGCATTGATGGGGCTATTAACAGCAGATAAGGAAAACTGCCCCAAGGCAACTCCTACTCAGATGGTAAATAGGAAAACGTTATTTTTTTAATCTTGGACATTATCCACCCCTTTTCCTATTTCCATCTTCATCATGATGAAACCTTACACATAGTTTTCACTTAAGACTAAGTTTCCCTGTGGTACACAATGGGTTTTCCCATCCTTCTGCATTACCCATCAAGTATAACCGGGTCCTTGAGCAAAAACAATCCCACGGATGGGTTTGTCTTTGCCTGGGGTGGGATTAATCCAAACAGTCTTTCCTAAAATACCTTTCCTATGTACCACAGGGACTTTATCTCCATCCACTGTGTGCAAAGGTTCAGATTGGGCAGGACCAGCTCGATTGATGGACCCTCGGGTGTTGACTATCCAGGTAGCTTTTGCCAAGTTCAGTTCCCAATTCCTGAAAGTTCCCCCACCGAGTGCCTTTAGGGGGGTCTTAAGCAGTCCATTGCATCGCTCAACTTTCCCAGCAGCTGGAGCATGGTAGGGGATATGATATATCCACTCAATCCCATGTTCTCTGGCCCAGGTGTTGATGAGGCCATTCTTGAAATGTGTTCCATTGTCTGACTCAATTCTCTCAGGGGTGCCATGTCTCCACAAGACCTGTTTTTCTAGGCCTAAGATGGTGTTCCGGGCAGTGGCATGAGGCACAGGGTAGGTTTCCAACCATCCTGTGGTTGTTTCCACCATGGTCAGTACATAGCGTTTGCCTTGGCGGGTTTGGGGAAGCGTGATATAGTCAATTTGCCAGGCTTCCCCATACCTGTATTTCAACCATCGCCCACCGTACCACAGAGGCTTCATCCGTTTGGCCTGTTTGATTGCAGCGCAGGTCTCATAGTCGTGCATGACCTGTGAGATGTTGTCCATAGTAAGGTCCACCCCTTGGTCTCGTGCCCATTGGTATGTTGCGTCTCTCCCCTGATGACCAGAAGCGTCATGGGCCCAATGAGCTAGGAATAGTTCTCCCTTATGCTGCCAATCTAGGTCTACTTGTGTTATTTTCACTTTGGCAGCTCGGTCTACCTGTTCGTTGTTGCGATGCTCCTCAGTAGCCCGACTCTTGGGTATGTGTGCATCCACGTGTCGAATCTTCACAGTCAGCTTCTCTACTCGGGAGGCAATGTCCTGTCAGATCTCGGCGGCCCAGATGGGGTTCCCTCTGCGCTGCCAGTTAGCCTTTTTCCAGCGACTTAGCCATCCCCAGAGAGCATTAGCTACCATCCATGAGTCAGTGTAGAGATAGAGCCTCGACCACTTCTCTCGCTCAGCAATATCCAAAGCCAGTTGGACGGCTTTAAGCTCTGCAAGCTGACTTGATCCACCTTGTCCCTCAGTAGCTTGTGCCACTTGTCGTGTGGGGCTCCACACTGCAGCTTTCCATTTCCAGCTAGTGCCTATGATTCGGCAGGAACCATCCGTAAAAAGGGCATACTGTCTTTCAGTTTCTGGTAGCTCATTATATGGTGGGGTCTCCTCAGCACGTGCCACTTGCTCCTCTTCTTCAGAAGACAATCCAAAAGTCTCCCCCTCAGGCCAGTTTGTTATAATTTCCAGAATCCCAGGGCGATTCGGATTTCCAATACGGGCGCGCTGAGTGATGAAGGCAATCCATTTACTCCATGTGGCATCAGTGGCATGATGTGTAGAAGGAACCTTTCCTTTAAACATCCACCCCAGCACTGGTAGTCGGGGTGCCAGAAGCAGCTGTGTTTCAGTGCCAATTACTTCTGAGGCAGCTTGAACTCCTTCATACGCAGCCAAGATTTCCTTCTCTGTGGGAGTGTAGCTTGCTTCAGAGCCCTTGTAGCTCCGGCTCCAAAATCCCAGTGGTCGACCCCGAGTCTCCCCAGGCACCTTCTGCCAAAGGCTCCTGGACAAACCATAGTTCCCGGCTGCAGAGTAGAGTATGTTCTTGACCTCTGGTCCTGTCCTAACTGGGCCAAAGGCTACAGCATGAGCAATCTCCTGCTTGATCTGAGTGAAGGCTTGTTGCTGCTCAGGGCCCCAGTGGAAATCATTCTTTTTTCGGGTGACCAGGTAGAGAGGGCTCACAATCTGGCTGTACTCGGGAATGTGCATCCTCCAGAAGCCTATGGCACCTAGGAAAGCTTGTGTCTCCTTCTTGTTGGTAGGTGGAGACATAGTGGTGATCTTGTCGATTATTTCTGTTGGGATCTGATGACGTCCATCTTGCCACTTGACTCCTAGAAACTGAATTTCTTGAGCTGGTCCCTTAACCTTGCTTTGTTTAATGGCAAAACCAGCTTTCAGTAAAATCTGGATGATTTTTTTCTCCTTTTTCAAAGACTTCCCCTGCTGTGCTTCCCCACACAATGATGTCATTGATATACTGTAGATGTTCGGGAGCCTCGTTCTTTTCCAGTGCAGCCTGGATCAGTCCATGGCAGATGGTGGGACTGTGTTTCCACCCCTGGGGCAGTCGGTTCCAGGTGTACTGCACTCCCTTCCAGGTGAAGGCAAACTGAGGTCTGCATTCTGCTGCCAAAGGAATGGAGAAGGCGGCATTTGCAATATCAATGGTCGCATACCACTTTGCTGCCTTGGACTCTAGCTCGTACTGAAGCTCCAACATGTCTGGCACGGCAGCGCTCAGTGGTGGTGTGACCTCATTCAGGCCGCGGTAGTCCACTGTCAGTCTCCATTCCCCACTGGACTTGCGCACTGGCCACATAGGGCTGTTGAAAGGTGAATGGGCCTTGCTGACCACCCCTTGGCTCTCCAATTTACGAATCATCTCATGGATGGGGATCACAGAGTCTCTGCTGGTACGATATTGCCGACGGTGCACTGTTGTCATGGCAATTGGTACCTGCTGTTCTTCAGCTCTCAGCAGTCCCACAGCAGAAGGGTCATCTGAGAGACCAGGCAAGGTATTCAGTTTCCGGATGTCTTCTGTCTCTACAGCAGCTATTCCAAAAGCCCAGCGATGTCCCTTTGGGTCTTTGAAATATCCATTTCTGAGATAGTCTATGCCAAGGATGCATGGGGCCTCTGGGCCAGTCACGATGGGGTGTTTCTGCCACCTGTTCCCAGTTGAACTCACTTCAGCCTCTAATACAGTAAGCTGCTGGGATCCTCCTGTTACCCCAGAAATAGAAATGGATTCTTCTCCTACATATCTTGATGGCATCAGGGTACATTGGGCACCAGTGTCAACCAAAGCTGTATATTTTTGTGGTTCAGATGTGCCAGGCCATTGAATTCACACGGTCCAATAGATCCGATTGTCTCTGTCCTCAACCTGGATAGAGGCAGGGCCCCTCTATTCCTGGTCATGGTACACGTTGCTCTCTTCTGGTAAATAGGTTCTTGAGGCTCTTTCAAGAGGATCAGTTATATCATTATTCTTATATTGTCTGGAACTCTGTGTTTGAGAGACTGGAGCAGCATTGACTCTTATTGTGTTAGGTGTTCTTTTCAGTTCACGTACTCGGGCTGCTAAGGAAGAGGTGGGTTTTCCATCCCACTTCCTCATGTCTTCTCCATGCTCCTGAAGAAAAAAACAGAGGTTTCCTCGTGGAGTATATCCTCTCTCCTTGGCTTGGGAGCGCTGGCTCCTAATGGCAGAGATTCTTGTGGGTTCTGGTGAAATATGGTAGCCTTCTTCCTTAAGTTCCTTTTTTAGTTTCTTATGACTCTCTTCAATCAAGTCCCGGACTTGCTCAGCCAACCTTGTTTTCACGGACGAGACATGGGTACGAAATGGGGCGGTGACCGTATCCTCGTAAATTCTTAATTTATTGGCTAAGACACCCACCCTGTCCTCACCTTCTCTCCACTGCAGTGTTGCCAGGTAACGAGAGTACATCTCTGGTCCAAGCCGTGCAAATCTCAACCACATTTGTGATGTGCACTGGACACAGTCTGGACTCTTAGGAAATCTTCCGTCTTCAGTGAAAATTATCTCCAACACAGCCAATTCCCTCAGGCATCGGATACCTTGTTCCATGGTATTCCATTTTCCTTGGAGCACCTGGAGGTCTTCTTTACAAAGGTATCTGTCCCTCACACTTGCGAGCAGTCGCCACCAGAGGCTGAGAGTTTCTTGGGTTCTCCCAATCCCCTGGTCAGTGACCACATCCCGGGATAGTGATCCCAGTTGCCTGGCCTCACTTCCATCCAGAATGGTGTCATTGGCTGCAGCGTCCCAGATGCAGAGAAGCCAGGTGAGGATGGACTCATTTGTCTGGCAGGTGAATTCTCTCCGCAAGTCACGTAGCTCACCCAGGGATAGAGAGCAAGTGATGATCTCTGGTTCCGTCTCTACCGCTGGGTGCGAGGGTCCTGCAGTGTCCTCGTCAGTCACTATGCAGACTGATTTGCTCCTCGATTTCTTCTTCTGAATGGGGGCAACTACTATGGGTTCAGGCTGCTCTGGTTTGGTGATGGTTTGTGTGGAGATGCTGATGGCGCTTTCGGTTCCTTCCTCCTCTGTGCCGGTCTGTGTAGACATAGACACTTTTGCTTTGCTTTTTGTTTCTTCCTCCATGACAGTCTGTGTAGACACGGACACTGTTGTTTTCTTTTTGGTTCCTTCTTTCTCTGTGTCAGTCTGCGTTGACATGGATGCTGTTGTGGTATTCTGTACGGGCACGGACACTGCTGCTTTGCTTCTTGTTTCCTCTTCCTCAAGAAGACGCTGCATCACACTATGTATGTTTTGCTGCACGACACTATGTATGTTTTGTTTCTAAGCATGTTGCAGACTGTGCAGAGAAGACAAAGAAGAACTAACAACAACATTATGCTGTCCTTGGCATCCAGAGGGAACTTAACATTTTCAAAAACTGCTGTGTCAAGCCTGAAAGGTTGGAAAAAATCAATCTTTACCCCTCCCCGCAGGGGCTGGATAAGGTTGCCGAGGCCCCAGACGTAGCAGCCTAGATTAGGACAAGCAAACAGAATTGAGTACATATTCCAAATCATGTTCATTGCCTCAGAGGTCATAATGCAATAGACATAGTAGACCAATAAAGCAATTCTCATACCATACCCTGGTCTACACATGAGCATTACAATTGCCACATAATTCCCCACATTCGGGAAAATATAGAGAACTAGGTATGAGACCCAAAAAAGCATGTTAAGCATCATAGTGAATAGGTACCCTCTACAATACAAGACTGTAATTCTGACTTCTCCCAGTACTTTCTTGCCCCATGTTGGGTGCCAAAATTATGTTCTGGTTTGAAAGCAAAACCAGTGAGAGATTCCAAGTCAGAAATACAATTTATTGGGAAAAGGGGAAAAGGACAAAAATACATGCAATAATACAAAGGGAAAGACTACTGACAAAGTCTGAATACAACCTGGCCAGCGTGCTGGTAGCAGTCCAAATTGGAGTAGCTGCAGTCCTCTTAGGATGGCAGATGTAGTTGCTGTGTCTTCTCGGAGAACCTGTGAAAAGGCTGCCCCTCTGTCTAGAAATCCCCAGTTTTATCCAGGTTGGAATGCCTAGCTCCTCCCCCCTGGGCAGAGCATCTTACAATGGGTCGTTATGAGTCACGAGGTGTGTCCTTAATCACCTGCTCCTGGACAGTGTTATCTCTGAGTCATGTGGCAAGGCATTGATGGGGCTATTAACAGCAGATAAGGAAAACTGCCCCAAGGCAACTCCTACTCAGATGGTAAATAGGAAAACGTTCTTTTTTTAATCTTGGACACAGCACCACAGAGTTCCTTGGCAAGAGTCACTCTGCCCTTGACTGGACACTTCAGGCACACCAAGGAAACAAAGCAACAACAAAACCAAACAAAACCCTGGCAATCAAACCAGAAATGAGCCAAAAACTGTCTGGGTGTCTGGGTGTCTCTGTGTGTGTGTGAGTGTGTGTGTGTGTGTCTGTGTGTCTGTGTGTGTGTGAGAGAGAGAGAGAGAGAGAGAGAGAGACAAAAGAACAGTGAGGGCAAGGATAAAAGGAATACAGCCTAAAACCTAAACACAACTTAAGCTTAACAGGACTTTACTGGTACTTTAGACTTCAGCATTTAGGAGAAGAACAGCACTTAACAGCATTTAACTTTACTTATAACCTAGGACATAATGATTTAGCAGTGGAATAACACTTACTTAACAATATTCAACTTCACTTATAACTTCTATTCAACTTCACAACTTACACAGAAGAACAACTCTTAGCAGCATTGAACTTCTCTTACAGCTTGTGACTTAACCTTACCTACAGGCCTGACTGGCTCAGCTCTCCAAGGCAATCAAACCCCTCAGACTGCAGCATTTCTGCCACGTTTCCCTGAGCACAGGCACTGGTGTGTGCACACAGACACAAAGAGTCACTACAAGGCACCTGTGAGAAATTCCCCTGAGCAAAGGGAAATGCTCCCTGTGGAGCCATTGGCATCTCTCCAGGGGATGAAGGGTTGAGTCTGGAGGAGACAGTGTTTGTGATGATCTCCAGAGGAGCTGAGCCCAGAGGATGTTGGCCAAGGCTGGGACCCAGCGAGCATTTCTCAGCTGGCAGGGGGAATGCACCAGCAAAGGCCCCATGGAACCAAAGGATCATTGTGACACTGTAGGGCCTTCTGAGACCAAGGGTCCATTGTGACACTCTGGGGCCATGTGAGATCAAGGAACCATTGTGACACTGTAAGTTTTCATGGATTAATGGAGACCACTGTGACACTGCTGGCCTCATGGAAGCAAGGGGACCCTACTGACGCTGTGTGCCTCAATGGAATGTAGGCAGCATTGTGACACTGTGAGGCCCCATCCAAACAAGGCTCCATTGGGACACTGGGAAACCCCATAGAAAAAGTGCTCCAGGGTGACACAGAGAGGCTGCCTGTAATCAGTGGTCCATTGTGACACTGTGGAGCCAAAGGAGACCATTGTGACACTGCAAACCCCCATGGTCCATTGGTCCAAAGGTGTCGGAATCCGTGGGTATTGGTGATTCCGAGATTGTAGAAAGTCTCTGTCTTTCTGCCCCGTTGCCAAAGAAGAAGCCATAATTCGTCTGTGCTGTTTTCAAGGTTGTTTATTCTTGCTTATCTCTAACATGTTCTGCTGCCCTGCCGCAGGTCTGTCCTGCAGGGCAGCGTGTGGGACTCTGCCCCCAGTGGGATGTTACAAACATTATATACCAGAAACTACTTGTGCTATATTTACAATAATGTGCTAATATCTATAATCTACGTTGAGCAGTGTGTCCCCAGCCTAAACCAATAGAAAAATGCCAACACTACAGTGAAACATGGAGGGCATGAAGAAGGAGGAGAAGGACAAGACACACCCAATTTCCTCCATCTTGTCCCCTCTGAACCCCTAATCTAGAAACCTAAAATTTTACTTTTGCACCCATGTCACACTTAATTATTACTCTTATCAAACACTCAAAGCTTGTAATTCATCCTGTAAGATTGAAAACTCCTCTCCATGGACAGAGATCACAGACAGTGTCTCTCAGGGCACTGTACAGGGGGGTTCCTGACCCCTGCCAGGGTCCCAGACCTGCCAGGGCAGCCAGAGGGAAGCCCTGGATTCCCCCACAAAGGTCCATTGTGACATTGCAGGACTCATGGAACAGAGGAGTCACGTGACACTGTGGGGCCTGTGGAACCATGGAGACCATTGTGACACTGCAAGGCCTCATGGAATCATTAGGACTGTTATATATGTGTAGGATAAGTCGTGCAAATAAAATTGTCATCTATTTTGTAGTTATGTACTGTTAAGTTATACTCTTATATGAAGTTTTTAAAATGCACAAGCCTGCCACAGTGATTGCAACACAATGTCAAAGCCACCTGGACAAGAGAAGGAGGACTTTTTTTACAAGCAAATGAAAGTGGCCAGCCTGGAGATGGATCATCCATCAAGGTGGTCCGAGGAATGCCTGGACGATAAATACATGATAAATATCTGAGACTGAGATAGTCAGTGCCATCAGGGAGATACATCTCAAAACCAAATTCCTGGAATGCGATCACAGGTCTTTATCACTCTCAGGACATGTATTGTTCAACTTGCCACAGAGAAAAGAACTCCACGTGAATACATGCACTCCAAAAAGGAAGACAAGGAACTCTGCCTCAGGCAAGAAAAATTGTAGAAAAATCGGTCAGACAGGACAATCAGTGTGAAGCATAGAGGACCCTCTGCTGCAGCAGTCAAACGAGTGTCTCATCCAGTGCCAATTCTGGGCTCAACACTGACTTTTTTGAAATGGCTTTTTTTTTTTCCCCCTCAAAATTTATATTTGGTACATTTAATAAATTTTATTAAATTAATAACTAATAACTTGTAATCTTTCATTTATAACATGTTTATCACATTCTGTTTCTCACGATAAGCACAGTTACCCAAACATAAATTTGACAAGCAATGAGTTAATGGATCCGGGTACTGTTAACTACGAACAAACCTATTTATCTATTTCTGCTAACTCAGCAACATCTAATTTAACTATCATCATAACTTGCCTAAAAATCTTAAATCTTCAAAATAAATGCCTCACAGAGGATCAGAAACGAGACATCACACCATGATCCATGTGATCAAGTGAAGCCAACTTTACTCTTCAGAAATCTATATTTATAATATCTTCTAATGTCCACGTCCCTCTAGCTAATACATGATTTACCAGTCCTAACAGTACACACATCTAAGACTAAATGCTAATTGGATACCTAATTCTACACACACATTGCTGTGGTCATCTGGCCCACCCTTAGTCCTCTTTATTTCCCACTTTTTCGAACTTTGCTGATAACTTGCTGATTCTCGCTAACTCTTCTTCTGTCTACAAGTATTCACTGTCCTTGGTCTTTGAATGCATTACTTTGTTATCAGAAGACTGGATTGTGTCTCTGCTGAATGTGTCCATTGTCCTGCAAAAATTGCTCAGCATCCCCCAGTTTGGCAGAACGTGGATTGGCTACTCAGGTGAACTTGGAGTTTGATAGATTGCACTTGTTAGTGAAGAACTTTGAATGTGTTCATGTTTCCGCAAGCAAGAAGGGTTTGAGCAGGCTGCCTGAGGTGTATCAACAGCTTGCACCATGACCAAGTGCGGGAGTGAAGACCTGCCTTCCGAGGACCTGAGAATTGTTTCTGCTTGACGATGAGAAGAGAAACAGGGAGCATGAGATTGAGAGCACACCAGAAACATCACCTCCTGAGCCGGACAAGGACACCTTACCAGAGACATCCCCAGCTCAGACAGAGAACCTCAGAGAACAGACACTGGCAGACATCGTGACCATGACTTTTCCCGACCAAAATCCACCGTATCCTTCCTGTGGTTCCTGGGTGAACTGTGTGTTGGGCTTGATTGAACATCTGAGGGTAGCCCACGGGAAAAGGAGGGTTTGCTTTCGGTGTGCTAAATGGGGGTAAGAGATGAGTACTTATCACAGCATTGTTTGTCACCTTCCTAAATGCAGGGAAACAGCGGAAATGGCTTCAGCCAGGGAGTGGATCTGTGAGGTATGTGGCAGGGACTTCAAGACAAAAAATGGTCTGAGACAACCCAAAAGATTGGCACACTCATGGGTTAGAAATCAGGAAAGGGTCGCCGTTTCCCACCCAAAACAGACTTCCAAGCCAACAGAAGATGGTGGAGTAAAGAGAAGGAAGAACTCCTGATAAGACTGGAGGGCCAGTTTGAGGGGAACAAAACCATCAATAAACTCATTGCAGAACACACATCACAACCAAAATGGCTAAACAAATCAGCACTAAAATGAGATTTCTGCTCAAGAAACCAGCTGAGGATGTAGATAAGGAACCTGGAATGAGTCATGGAACCAGGAGAGCCGCTGTGTGCCTGAGAAGGGACTTGGCCATTGATCATGAGAGGAGTCAGATGCCTGGGAGACCAGCAGCTGGAAGGAAAACAGATCCCAAGATGAGTCACCACCCTGATAAAGATAACAACAGCTGGGAAACACCAACCGACAGAGGGAGGGGCAGCTGCAGGCCCATTATCTCAGAACCCTCAGTGAATTGCTATCATCTGGGGCAATTCACACCTTCCCAAGGGAATTTCAAGAACTTTCTAGGTGCCCACAGCAGCCTTGGGGCTCCGCACAGCTGGGGACAGATACTAGCAGTGACAAATGTCCTGGGACCCCTCCCTGCTCTGTCCATGCCCCCAAGGGCACAGAGCAGCCTCCTCTCTCGGGCTCTTGCCTGTTTTCAATGCCTTGCCCAGGTGCTGGCCCTGCCCCACAAGGCCTGGGCTGAGTCCTGCCCCTGCACACTCCGCCAGGCTGAGATGGACACTGATGGCTTCTGTGCCAGGCTCTCCCAGCCCAGCCCAGCTCCCTGCAAGCTCTGCCAGCTGCCCTGAGCTCTGGGCAGCACCAAGGGCCTCTCCCCAGCACAGCCCAGCCGGCTCTGGCCCCACAGCTCTGCTCAGGCCAGGCTGCTCTGGGCACTGCCCCACGGCCTCAGCCCCTGCCAAGGGCACAGCAGCAGCTGCAGCTCAGCCAGGACTCAGCCCCAGCCATGGGGGAAGGGGCTTGGCCAAGGCCAAAGGAGCTCCCTGGCTGCCCTGCTCCCCTCTGGCTGAGGTGCTGAGAGCTCTTTCACCTCTCCTGCACCAGAAATACTCAGGGTTGTACTCACAGAGTCAGTGGACATTGGAACATTCCAGCTTCAGGAGATCACTCCAGGAGCTGCAGCTGCATTGTCCTGCAGCCAGAGGTTCCTGTGCCAAGGGCTGGCAGTGATTCTGCCCCAGGCACTTCTCAGCACCTTCCCAGCCCTGACTGATTGAAGCTCTCTGTGCCTGTGTGCTGTGCCCGGGCTGGCTGCAGGCAGTGCCCCAGCCCTGCTGGGCTGGGAGAAGAACTGTTCATCAAGAGAAATGATCCTTGGAAGCTCTTGGTGTTCAGGAGCTGCTTCTGTGCCAGGAGCCTGGCCCAGCTCAGCAATACAGACACAGCACAAGGACTTCAATGACCCTCTCTGGCTTTGTGCTGAGGCCCTAGGCATCAGTCCCTGGGAAGGAGCTGAAGAAACCTCTCAAGAACTCAAGTCAGAATCCAACTCCAAAGTTTCTTTGACTTTTAATGAGTCTGAATGAGGGACACAAATGAGAAAGTGTCTCCAGGCCCCAGACAGAGCAGAGAATTGGAGGCAGTGATGACAGGTGGGGACAAAGAGAAGCCAAGTCTCAGTGCCCTGGGGCACAGCAGCTTCTGTGCCACCAAGGGCTGTGAGGAGACACCTTGTGCTGAGGCACTGGGGCTTCCTGTACAGCCGCAGCCAGGCTGGGCACTGTCACCTCCTTATCCTGCCCTCAGCATCTTCCCCTAGCCCACATCCCAGTGGCCTCAAGGATCTGCTGGAAGGAGTCCCTGGGGAGCCTTGGTCAGGAATGGACCTGGGGCCTCCTTCATGCTCAAAGGGACTGCAGGTTTTTCGAAGGACTTTGGCTTTTGCCTTGGAGACTCTGAGAGTTTTGTTCAATCATGGCCTCCAATTAGCTGCTGTAATTAGTCCCTGGAGAGGCTTTGTCAGTAACAACAGAGCATGGGCTCATTAATGCTTCAAGGAACTCAATTATTTTAAGGTACTTGGTGTTTCCCCTCTGATACAGACTCTGTGAGAGGTTTGTGCAATCATGGCCTCAATTAATCTGTTTTAACGAGTCCTTTGAGAGCTTTCTACTGACACTCAGTGGGGCTCATTAATGCTTTGAGATACTCAGTTGTTAAGGTACTTTGGAATATCCTTTCCACACTGAGTCTCTGAGAGGTTTTTGTGCCATCCTTGCCTCCAATTCACTCCTCCAAGGAGTCCATGAAGAGCCTGTGTTGGGGATGGTCCTTAGTGGGACCCATTAATGCCTCAAGACTTTGACTCCTGGAAAGGCTTGTGCCATCTCCTCTCAGGCCCTGAGGTTCCAGGGCTCAGCTCCAAATGCACCACAGGGCTCATTAGGATCAAGCAAGTCCTGACGAACCATGGCTCTGCCTTGATTTCTCTCTGCTCTAGTGCCATTCATTAAGAAGGTTTCCTACAATATTTATGGAGTGATATTTTAAAGAGCTTCTAGGAAATATGTATTCCTGTTTTAAAGGGTCTCTTTTATTGCTGTTCTTATTACACAAGAGGAGATTACAGAATGCAGTGACTGATAATGATCCCAGGACTCTTTTCAGGAGGTCTGGCCTGCTCAGAAAAGCTCTGCCTGGAGGTCTGACCCAGCATGGACAACCTTGCTCCACATTCCCCAAGCCCATCCTGTCTCTCCTCACTCACCTGGGACCTGCTTTGCTTGGAGAACTGGCTGCACTCAGGAATAAAGGGCCTTTCTTTCTTTTTGTTTTGTAGCAAATCCTGAGTTTCCCCATTGAAAACAGATACCCTCTGTAAGAGGCAATCTGAAGACCCTCACTCATTTGCCTGCCGATTGCCACGAGAAGGAACTCCCTTCCCCCACTGCAGTTCCGGCTTGGAGAAGGCAACAGTGCAGGTGCAGCCGCTGTACCGTTACGTTCTGTTCCGAACGAGGCCCGGCAAGAACTTGGCAAGGACTTGCCGAAGACCCAGCGTGGACCCAGCTCAGAGCGGCCCTCTGCAATTCCTGCTTCACTCTCCACCTTTAAGCCAAATGAACTGTTGGGGTGACTCTGGTGGTCTTTCACTGAAGACCCCTCATCTGCCTCCTTAACACCGTGACAGACGGAGATCAAGAACCCTCTCCCCAAGGACTGAGACTGAGACCCCTACCACAGAGAGTGGTGGTGGGGGGGAATGACATGACCTGTTCTTCTCCAGTAACTTCAATGGACTTATTCATCATTGTGTTTGTTCAGCCTGGATGATTTTCTGTAGATACACCTGTTCCCCCCATAGCAATTTCAATAGACTCTCATTGTTTCCCCCTTTCCCTCTGTGGACTATAACTGGACCCCTGGGTTGGGCAGGATTTTGGAGACTCTCCCCAACACAACAAGATGGATCCCCATCGTCCGGACCACTGAGGACCTCGCCTGTGTTGGTAGCTGTTCCCATCCCCCCTTCTCTCTCTCTCTCTCTCTCCTTTTTATTTCTTTCTGACCCCACTATCGCATTTATTGTTTTTTGGCCCTTAATAAAGGTGCATCTGTTGTGATTAAACTGATAGTCCCCTGCTGTTTGTCTTTTGCACTTTGGGATCGGCTAACGAACCTTCACGACACCCTGCTATAAGCGGATCGTGACACCCTCCTCAAGTGTGTTGCAAACCCAAGGTGGCCAAGTGCCTCCAAGACCACTCCAGATCTGCCCTGGGCCAGCTGTGAGGGTGGATCATCAGCCCAACCTGCACTGGGCCATTGCAAGGGACTCTTGCCATGGTCACTGCACTGACCCCACTGCTGGGTTTGGGTGCCATGGCAACCCTCATCAGTTCAAGTTTCCTTGGAAACCACCCCAGGACACCTTTCTGCAGCCAGGTTCCATGGCCACTTGCCTGCAGAGCTGTTACTGCCCTCGGCTGCCATGGCAGCCCTCAGGACAAAGCAGTGCCAGGGCTGTTCCAGGCACAATTGCAGTGCCACTCCTTGGTGCCACCAGGTGCCACAGCAACAGCCACAGGGACCCATTCCTTAGTTTGGTGCCACAGCAATCAATGCCTGGAGGCATTGTGATGGTTGTTTGCCATGGAAACATGCCCTGGGCCTTTCTTCAGATCTGCTGTCACAGCCCAGAGCCAGAGGGGATTCCTTGCCGGGGCCTTGTGCCATAGGCACCTGCCCTGTGCCACACTGGCCGGTCAGGAACCGCGGAACCAGCAGCAAACGGCAGTGCCAGGCCCAAGGACAGGTCAGGCAGACAGAAAGGGGCAGTGCTGGGCACTGTTTCCATGGCAAGCCTCACTGGGTGTGACACCTGGGACACCTTTCCTGTCAGGTTCCATAGAAACCCCTTTTTGGGACTGATGGCACGGACACTGGCACTGAGACGCTGCTGGGCCAGGTGCTGAGCACAGGGCTGAGCACACAGAGATGGTTTTGCTCTTGCTGAGCTCCCACTGAGCCAAGGCCTGTCCTGCCCCCCTGGGCCACGCTGGGGAGGGGCTGGGGCTGGCAGGGAGGTGTGGAGGGGACACAGCCAGCACAGGTGACCCCGCTGGCCCTGGAATGCCCCAGCCCATAGGACATCCTGGTCAGTGTATAAAGTGGGGGGAGTAAGGAGCAAGGGGAACTTTTGGAGTGAGGGCTTTTGTCTTCCTAGGTAACTCTTAGGCAGGATGGGGCCCTGTTTTGCTGGTGCACAAGGTAAGCACCAAAAACACAGACACCAACCTAAGGAAGTGTGTAATTTATAGAATGCAAAACAGCAAAAACTGACAAAAGGAGAAGCTCTGCAAAGGACATAGTCATTAGCCAAAGCTACAAAACCAGCTCAGCAATGCACCCAACCATCACTACCAAAGATTGCCTACATTGATTAAGATAGATTTAGCAGCAGTAACTCTCAGACTTTACCATCACCCAGACCCACACAGCAGCTTGGAAGAAGCTGTTGCAGCCAAGAACTGCAGAGCCACTCCGAGACACTGGAAATTCCTGCAGGTGCCTCCAGCCCCAGATGAGTCGCCAGCCTTGCTGTGAGAGGGCCCAGCTCTGATACTGCTCAATAAACAAACTGACAGCAGTGTGGGAGCATCTGTTTTCATCCTCCTCTTGGGTCCCTCCCAAAGCCTGGCCAGGGCCCAAGGAGGAACCAAGGGAGCTGACTTTGATCCTACAGCCCCAAGCCAGATGGGGCCTTGTCCACCTTCTAAATACAGAAAGGTAAAGCCATGTTTGACTAATGAACACATCCAGTGATGATATTGCTAATAATGCATTGTTCAGGAGCAGTTACAAATACAAAATTGGATTAGAAAGTTCTCTTTGGTTACAAGATGCAGCTGAGGATGTGTAATCAGTTCCTATCTGTTAGAGGTGGTGTGCCCAATTCTGTTAATTGGGCAGTTTACTTTATCTCTTCCATAACCAATCATCTCTCTGGGAAATATCTTCTGCTAATGGGCCATTGTATGTCACTGCATGACTGATAAAAATGAAATCATCCCATTGTGAGATGCTCCACCCAGTGGGAGGAGCCAAGCATTCCTGCCTGGATATAATCTCAGACTTC
Source organism: Taeniopygia guttata (assembly GCF_048771995.1). Classification (NCBI taxonomy): domain Eukaryota; kingdom Metazoa; phylum Chordata; class Aves; order Passeriformes; family Estrildidae; genus Taeniopygia; species Taeniopygia guttata. Next base: position 3,495,906 of record NC_133062.1, read on the forward strand.
AAACACCACAGCCAGCCTTTTCCCACTGCATTCTCAGAGGAGCAGCTTTTCTTCTGCACTGGATTCCCATAGGAAGATTCCCAACAACACCACTACTGGACCTACAGAGGCAAACTCCACCCTGCTCCAGGATCACTGCTTGAACAGAAGCACACCTGTCACTGCAGGAGGACTGCAGCCACCGTTTAATTGGACTGCTGCCAACACCCTGACCCACAGTGTGTCAGGTCATATTCTGACTCGGTCAGTGGTTTTTCTTACGTTTGTCCCATTGCATTTGCATTTTTGATATTCTCCTAGTGAAGGACTGCTCCCTTTGGCACACAGGCAAATCCCATCCTGCCTTTTTCCTTCCTTGCCAGACGAGGAGCTGAAGATGGAGTCCAGAGTTGACAAATCCCCATGGCAGAACCTCATGGAAGAGGCTGTTTTGAGCGGCTCCATGGATCAGGAATCCAATGGGGAGGAAAAGCCCCAGAGATCCCACAGGAGGAGAGGCTCCAAACCCAGCCCAGGGTGCTCTGAGGAGGAAAAACCCAACCTGTGCCAGGAAGGTGGACAGAGCTTCAGCAAGAGGTCAGAGCTGGTGGTCCATGAGCAGCTTCAGAATGGGGAGAATCCCTACAAGTGCTTGGAGTGTGGAAAGAGCTTCAGACAGAGCTCTGACCTGCTCCGCCACCAGATGATCCACACAGGGGAATGGGCCTACGAGTGTGGGGAGTGTGGGAAGGGCTTCAGGTGCAGCTCTGAGCTCATCACCCACCAACGCATCCACACCGGGGAGAGGCCTTACGAATGTCCTGAGTGTCCAAAAAGGTTTCACACCAGCTCCCATCTCCTTCTGCATGAGCGGATTCACACAGCCGGGAGGCCCTTCCGCTGCCCTGACTGCGGGGAGGGCTTCAAGCATAACTCCCACCTCGTCAGGCACCAGCGCATCCACACTGGGGAGAGGCCGTACAGGTGTCCCCAGTGTGGGAAGAGCTTCACCCAGAGGTCAAACTTGACCAGACACCAACGGAGGCACCAGTAAGAGAAGCCCTGCAAATGCCCTGACTGCAGGAAGAGCTTTGTCCAGCTTCATCCTCTATTGGAGGACCCATGTTGGGAAGAGATCTGGTGACCCACGTTCCCTGTGATCCATGCTGGGAAGACAACTGTTCCTTTTCCTGCCCCTGGCAATGACATGATGTGGGGTCAAATGACGTGAGGGTTTGGCCATTGTGTTGCAATTACATTCACTCTCACACTGATGTCATTGCCAGGGGCAGGAAAGTGACTGTTTCTTTCCCCCAAGGAGAAGGGCATCCTTTCCAGGAAGGAAGAAATATGTGTCTGGGAAGAGACAGTCGGTGGTGATGTACTTTTCCCTGTAAATGGTTTTTCTTATGATTTCTGTGTTCAATATAGTTTCTGTTCCTGTTCAATATTGTTTCTGTTCCTGTTTGTTCTTTATCACATTGCTGTTCTCAATAAATTGTTCTTAGCTCAGGATCTTTGTCTTTTGTGCTTTCCATGGGAGGCAGGAGGGCAGCAAGCTGCACTGCAGTATTACTGGGAGCAGGAAATTGGGGAATCCCGTTCCTAAACCTGGGCCCATGGAAATTAGGATTGCGAGCTGGTCCCAGCCTTGGTGGCCATGGCAACAGCCTTGGGAGCGGGTCCCTGGCTGGGGCTGTGGGAACCTCTTCACTCTGGTGCCCAGGGACAGGACTGGAGGGAACGGCTGCAGCTGAGTCGGGGCAGCCTTAACTTGGATCTCAGGAAAAGGTTTTTCCCCAGAGGCTGCTGGGGCACTGCCCAGGCTCCCCAGGGAAAGGTCACAGCTCCAGGGCTCTCTGCACTCCAGCCACATTTGGACACCACTGTTAGGCCCAGGCTGGCATTGTTGGGGTGTCCTGTGCAGGGCCAGCAGTTGGATTCGAGGATCCTGATGTATTCCACCAAGCTCAGCCAAAAATTCTGTGGTTCTGGGATCCCATGACCCTGGGAATGGGAGTGCAAATGGTTGCCATGGCAACAGACTCTGGCTCCAGGCCTGAGCTGGTGTCCATGGCAACCACCACTGGCATGGGGTCTCCATGGAGCTGCCCAGGGACTGACCATAGCAACAGCAGCTGGGGATGGTTGCCACGGAAACTGAACAGAGAAACAGGGGCTGAGGTGGATGCCATGGAAACTGACCATAGCAATGGGGGGGTTTGATGATAGTTTCCATGGAAATTGACAACAGAAATGAGGCCTGGTGATGTTTGCCTACTTAGCATCAGATTTGTCACACACACTCAGAGGGGTTCCATGAGGACTTTCCAAGAGTCTCCAGGCTCTTCAAGAGCTTGAATATCGCACACTGAGACAGGGGCTCCATGGAGACCTCCCAGGGCTTTCTGGGGACGGTAAGGAACTGAGTAGTCAGAGGCAGTCACAGCCATTCCATGGTGACATCCCAGAGGACCTTGTGCTGCAAAGCCACCGGTCTGTCACAGGCACTCATGAGGGCTCCACGATGATATCCCAGGAGTCCCCAGGCTGCCAAAGAGTCAGGATGTCCCAGACACTCACAGGGGTTTCTGTCACCGGCAGAGTGGGAGCTTCAGGCAAAAGCTTTATTTCTTTATTGGAGAAACTCCTGCTGAATCATGAGGTGGAGAAATGATACCCAGCAGCCGCCCTGAATCCCCGAAAACTCTCCAGGACGTTTAGACTTCTAAAATTCCTTTAAGAGAGGAGCCTCTGAGTGGCTGGATCCAATCCCAACTCCAGACTTTCTCAAAGGTGTAAAAGATTGGACAGGTGGAATTGAACTTCAATTCAATTTGTCCCAAAGGATTAGCGATGGAATACCAGATATATTTATAGAAATATAAAGGATCAGTTCATACCGAGTGCTATCACACAGCACTTACAGGGTGGCCAGGGTACCAGACCCAGTCAGCATGGGTTTACAAAGGGTAGATCATGTCTGAGCAGCCTGGTCTTCTATGACCAGGTGACCCATCTGGTGGATGCAGGAAGGGCTGTGGATGTTGGCTATTTAGACTTCTACAAGGCCTTTGATACTGTCTCCTACAGCACAGTCCTGGAGAAGCTGGCAGTCCACAGCTTGGACAGGAGCACTCTTTGCTGGGTTAGGAACTGGCTGGATGGCCAGGCCCAGAGAGTGGTGGTGAATGGTGCCGCATCCAGCTGGGGACAGTCACCAGTGGTGTCCCTCAGGGCTCTGTACTGGGACAAGTTCTATTTAATATTTTTATAGATGACATGGATGACGGCATCAAGTCCATCATTAGTAAATTTGCATTCCCGTCTTTCCCCCCCCCACCCGGCCCTCCTTCGAGGGGCGGTGTTGGGGCGGGGGGGGTCTCTCTCGGCAGGCCGGGGCCGACAGGGGTAGACCCGGCGTCCTGCGCCTGGGGTAGACCTGTTGCGCCCAAGCCCCAGGGTAGACCAGGCGTCCTGCGCCTGGGGTAGACCTGTTGCACCCAAGCCCCTGGGTCGACCGGGCGTCCTGCACCCGGGGTAGAGACCGGGCGTCCTGCCGCCAGGGTAGACCTGTGTCACCCAAGCCCCGGGCTAGACCCGGCGTCCTGCGCCCACGGTAGACCTGTTGCACCCAAGCCCCGGGCTAGACCTGTTGTCCCGGTGCCGGACGTCTCCTCCGGCCCCCGGCTTTAACGCGTGTGCCTGCGCCGGGCTAGGCCCTGTCGTCCTCCTCCGGCCCCGGCCTCCGGCTGCCCGGCCGGCGGGGCAGACCTGTTCCTCTGGAGCCCGGGTAGACCTGTTGTCCCGCGCACGACCGACCCTCCGGCCGCCTGGCGCCGGGCTAGAGAGGGAAGGAGCCGGCCGGCAGGAGCCGGCGGCGCTCCCGCCTCCTCCTTTGTGCCCAAAGCCACGGCAGCCCGGCTCCTGCCTCCCTTTCTGCGTCCCTCGCTTCCTTCGGCCGTCCTGCCCCGGGCTGGGACGGGGCCGGGCCGGGCTGGAGCGCCAAGGAAGGAAGGCCGTCAAAGCAGAAGGCCGGGCGAGAGCCGAAGAGAAGGCTTCTCGGAAAAGGGGCTGCCGCCTCTGCCGCGGGCTGTGGCCCTGCCGGCCGAAGGC